>NC_136503.1:53689754-53699754 GCF_053919585.1 Euprymna scolopes | reverse complement strand
TTTTCATGTCATTCATATATATTTGAAAGAAAAATCTGTGAGAAACAAACGTTTATTAACCAGCTTAAGCATATTAATAGATTATGATAATAGATCTTATTATGCAGATTATATTGTGCTATAAGATAAAAACACAATCGAAAAAAAATGTTGCATGATGGGTATGTTCACAGGTGGCGTACTTGTTTAATTTTTTTTTTTATATTAGGGTTTTCATCAGTAAATTGCATGGATAATATTGGGAGAATTTACATTTAAAGTTTAAAAAAAATGTGAATTTCTTGTAAATGTGTTAAAAAAAAGTGAAGGGAACGTAGAAGATGTACAATTGAGAAGCACGTTTATTTTATTATTATTATTATTATTATTATTATTATTATTATTATTATTATTATTATTATTATTTTGTTTTCCGTGATTTTAGAGCATATTTATTTGTAAATAGGATTCATGTAATCTGATGGCCGCATGGTGATATTAAAAACGTGATTGCATCGCTATTTTATCAAGTGATTTCTAAAATGATTTTTTTTTTAAATAAAATATTCTGCTTTTAAACGATTTTCGAAAATAGTTAACGAAAACTTCTTTTCAATGATATTTTTAAAGGAGTCTCTTTTAGATATTTGAAATGCCGAGTTTTAATGACGTAGATTTTGTTTCTGATTTTGTCAAAATGTAATTATGCGTTTTTAATTTTAAAGTATGCATATAAACATGTGTATGATAACTAATTACAAAATAAATTGGAATTACATCTAAGTGAAACACGTGATAATAAAATAACTATGACTAATAAAATATTATAGCAATGATTTAATAATATTAAGCATAAATGCACGCTCACACTAGACCCATAACTTAATTATTCTCTGCAAACCTCATGCAACAGACATCCTATAACTATGGTTGTACATATGTTTTCTTCTTTCTGAAGATGAGGTTTACCTCGAAGATTCAAAGAACCTTACATGCTTCATTGTTATTAAATAAATAATAAATTTGCCTTCAAACACAAAACACAACTCTATACACACTATGCATTATGCTTTAAGCAAACTAAAAATTCTTTAATTTTGTTGTATTTTGTTGCATAATATTTTAAAGAGGTGATTTTAGAGACGTGTGAAAATAAATGACGATTAAAAGTGTTCAAATTATTGGCCATTGTGGTCCATGAACAGCTGATAACGCTCATTGATTGAATCGGAGACGTTCCTAGTCAGTTACATTGGTATATTGACACATCTTCTTTCAATGTTGCTTTCAACTCATTGATTGTAGCTCGTTTTGTGGCGTGAAACCTGTGAAACCTGTGTTTAACATGCCTCGACCCATCAAACCCCAAAAAAGAGAAAAATCCAAGGGGGGGGGGACAAATCTGGGACAGTACTCGATACTTCATCTTCGTCCTAACTATCTGTTTCGCAGGTGACCCCCAAAAAAGAGAAAAATCCAAGGGGGGGGGGACAAATCTGGGACAGTACTCGATACTTCATCTTCGTCCTAACTATCTGTTTCGCAGGTGACTATCAAGATATGCTCTTACGTCATGATGATAGCGGGGAAGTGCTGCATCCTGCTGGAAGTGCCATTCTTTATTCCTAAACATCTTTTGGGAACGTGGTATAGCGTATTCATGTAGCAAGTTGAGATAATTTAAAGAGTGTATACATTTTATTGGTACAGCCCGTATATGTGTGTATAGAGTATCAACAAAATATGAAAACAACAGTATAAAAATATATACTAATGTTTATAGATTTCTGATGAGGTCGATGAGGTCGTAAACCAGCACATACTACATAGACTTCAAGGCAGCCTTAGACAGACGCTGGTTAAACCTCCAGGGTTTTCTCGCTGTATAGTTTCTCTTTGTACATAGCCCCTCAAATTCTCACTGACTTTTTCCCCTTGTAAACTGCAATTGTTTCTGCGTTTATTCTTTTCTAATCAAACGACTGAATGAAAATGAACTTGTTTATTCAATAAGGATAATACATCAATAGGGGTGTAGGATAAGGAAAACACTTTATATCATGGTATTTTGAAGCATAGATGTGCATATGCACATATATATTGAATCCACTATGGCATACATGGTATACACCTACCTTCACTTTTTAATAAAAGCTATATTCCTCCTATATCACCAAAACCACTTTAGTTCTCCCATCCCCTCTCCAAACAGTTTCAACATTTTACCATTCTCCTCTCAATGCACGATTATTTCGCTCCTAATGTTCATATCGTTAGACGTTACATCCCTATCATGTTACCTAGCATCTCCTATCCTCTTTTGATGAGAAGCATTAAGCTTCGAAATATCATGGTATAAAGAGTTTTACTTAAACGATACTTCTAATTGATTTATCATCCTTATTGTGTAAACGAATAAATTTATATACATGAGTATATAAATTTATGTTGTTTTCTTATTTTATTGATACTCATTATGAGCTCCAAAGTAATTTGAGATTTGCATTATCCCGAAAATTCTCCTTTTAAAGAATCGATCTTATTCTTATAACTGCCCCCCCCCGATATATATATATATTATAAGCAAATATACTTCTACAGAAATGTAGAAATATATTTTCTTATAATATATACTAATCCTTTTTTAAAAAGCTCAATGTAATTACAGAGCAATATAGTGAATAAATGATAAAAAACTATATTCCAAAATTCTTGATGTTGACCATCTTATAATTTATTCCTCAGGGGTCAATCCTCGGCCCAACTCTCTTCCTGATCTACATCAATGACCTCCCTAAACACATACTTAAATCATTCGTTGACATCTATGCTGATGACACGACCATCTACGGCAACACATCAAAGGCTGTAAATGACGAAGTTCTCTCGGATTCTCTCTCCTCTGATCTCGAGCGCGTGGTTCAGTGGGGAAAGATGTGGCTAGTTACCTTTAATGCATCTAAAACCAAACTCCTATCCTTACATCATCAACGCTCTGATCCCCAGCTGGCATCAATTGTGATGGATGGCTCTCGTCTGGGTGAGGCCCCGTGTTTTGACAAGCTTCTGGGTTTGACCTTTACTCCTGATCTGAAATGGAACACGTACATCAAGTCTGTTGCCAAGGTCGCAGGAAAGATGGTGGGATCCTTCTACCGCTCCAGAAGATATCTCACTACTGATGCAATTCTCTATCTATATAAAAGCCAAGTACGGCCAAGGATGGAATACTGTTGCCATATCTTGGCAGGAGCTGCCAAAAACAGCCTATCATGCCTTGACAGAGTACAAAATAGACTTCGTGGTTTAGTGGGGGATGCCCTTTTCTCTACCCTGCAACCCCTCTCCCACAGAAGATACGTTGCGAGCCTATCCTTGTTTTATCGTTATTTTCATGGCAGGTGCTCGTCTGAACTCCAATCCCTGGTCCCCCCTCGCCAAACTTTCACGAAAAACACCCGTCTAGCTGAATCCACTGTGAAAAATTTCCCCCACTCTATATATGTGCCTAAATCAAAACGCGGATTTCATGAGCAAAGCTTCTTTCTTAGAACTGCACGCCTGTGGAACTCTGTTCCGTCTGCCTGCTTCCCTCCGGACTACAACTTGGATGTCTTCAAGTCTAATGTTAACAAATTCCTAATGAACCGCCCCCCCTAATTAAACACTTCATAAAATCTCCTCACTAACGTGATGTACTTGCAATAACCCTTATCCCTGAGTGGCTTCCGGGCCTTGATAAGTGGTGATCACTGTGTAAAAAAAAAAAAAAAAAAAAATTCAGTTGACATTTACAATTCTTGACAGTATCTGTTTCGTAGCGCAAAATCAATCACTTAATTATTATATCAATCAGTAAATCTATTATGCACTTAACTCATCAGAAGAAATAGCAACAATCAATCCGCCAAAAGGAAATAAAATGTGATTTGACATGATTAAAATCTGAAAGTTTGAGGAGAAGCTGAAAATACCTTTAATATATTTCCATTACGTCATTTTGAATTTTACAATTCAAAATGGCGTGCTGGAAACATTAAAGGTATTTGCAGCTTCTCTTCCAATTTTCGGATATATATATATATATATATATATATATATATATGTGTGTGTGTGTGTGTGTGTGTGTGTGTGTGTGTGTGTGTGTTGATAACCCATTAAATTGAGGACTCTTTGTTTAGACTTTGAGTATACTCCGTCTGCATTGTTAGAATAAACGTTATTTTAATTCTAGGATTATGTATTAAACATATATTCCAAATATAACCCTCACTAAAACAAAAGTCTAACACGAAAAATATTTATATATTTACAATTGACAATTATGAAAGACAAACAACGCACTTTATGCAAAACGATAAAAGATATTTACACTTTGTGTCAAATTATTAATGAGATAACATTTTTTTTTACCAGTTTCAGAAACTTACCGGTAGTTTCGTATCAAAAGCTTCGTTGGCAATGCTGAGCTACACATACTGTGAAATTTTCGTACTGTTCTGTGCAATGTAAAGAATCTGCCATTGTAATTGCTTAATCCACGGTATTTGAGGTGTGTCAAATTATTAACAAGGCATTTTGTTTCGTCAATAAAATGGGCCGTAAAGGTGGTTTTAGTAGTTCTGAAAAGAGTACTATTACATACCAGCTAGCAAAAGGTAAAACTACCCTCGAAATTTCGAAGATGATAGGAGGGTACCATCAAACTGTGAAGAACTTTGTCGAGGACCATACAAGTTACGTAAGAGAGCTGATAAAGGTAAATCTAGTGTTCTTTCACACTGTTCTCTGCTCCAAATTAAGCATGAAGTTGTTAAGAACCCTCGGCAGACAAGTCGAGAAGTCTTTGACCAAGACGGATTGAAGAATGCCTCAAAAAGTACTCTATGTTGCCTTCTGAAAGAAGTGAAAAAGTCTGTTAAGCATGTGACAAAGCCTCCATTAAAGCAACATCACATACAAAACCGATTGAAATGGGCAGAAGACAACATGAAAACAGATTTTTCCAAAGTTTTGTTCACGGATGAAGTGCGTGTCACTATTGATGGCCCAGATGACTTGAGCAAGGGATAGTGCCTAGATGGACGACATTGTAATCAGCGTTTAAGGCGCCAACAAGGTGGTGGTGGGATAATGATTTGGGCTGGGATTATCGGAGGTACTTTAGTTAGACCATGGAGAGTCCCAGAAGGCATAAAAATGACGTCAAATGCTTACATAGTTTTTCTGAAAGGGAACTATGAACCATGGCTGAAGAAGCAAAGGTTGACGTTCAGAAGAACCATTATTTTTATGCAGGATAATGTTTATTCGCATGCAGCAAACAAAGCAAGAAGTGGGGTTTCCTTGGCAACGAAAGATGGAGTGGCCTGCGAATGCACCAGATTTTGATCCAATTGAGAACCTTTGTAGTATCATGAAGCGACGCCTCTATGTTATTGGACGCCAATTTAAGAGCAAAGATGAGTTGGGGGATGCTCTTCAAAAGGTATCGCGAGGAATAACTGTTGACGAAATCACAAATTTGACTAATTTTGTGGACCAATATCTTTTACATGTCATTCATATAAAAGGATCGCATATCCCCTACTAATTATGTCAACATAGAAATTGTTATATAGTTATTGTGCTCTAAGGATTTTTCCTAGTTCATTTAATGTTTGGAAATTATTTCAATAAACAAGTTATGGGTATATTGTAATTTTTTTTCTAAACCTCGTTAATAACTTGACACACTGAAATCAACAGATATTCGTATCTTCTGCCATAGTCTCGCTAATACTGCTTTAAATACTTTTATTTTCTGACTGGAGTAGCTGACTAGTATTGTAAGCACTTTCTCAAAGTTTCATAGATTTTTATTCACTTGTTCCTTGAATATTTAACAAAAATGTAAACTCGTTAATAATTTGATACGCAGAGTAGTTCATCCTCTATTGTTAACATTTTAAACAGATTACTCTGGAGAATTCTTCATTTTGTGGGAGCTGAAGGGGAGGAGAACAGCAACAGTACATTCTTAATACTCTCTGGTTCCTTTTGGTTACAATCAAGGGGAAACAATCAGCGTTACTAAGAATCGGTAAACCACGGTTCCCTGCAATATATTAACGGTAACCGTTTTTGCTTATTGAGGATTTTGGTGATTAACCTGTAATTTCTTTTTTTTTTTTTTTTTAAAAAGGAGTTTTCTTTTGTGCAACTTTCTTAATAGAAAAAATGAATAAAGAAAAGAGAAACCGATTACATGATGCTTATAAAATATGTTTTCGATTTTATTGCTCTTAAGATTTTCCTTTTTGAAATTATAGAATTGGCAGGTCATTTATAATTTTCTTTTACAGCAGAAAAAGCAGTTTCCATTATGTGTAGATTCGGAATGGTAAGGCAGAATGTGAAAATAATAATAAAAAAAGTTATTGGAGTTTGGTTATCGCCTTTGTGTTCATTTTAATTTTTCCAATTTTATTTTCCTCCTTTTGACAAATGGTCTTATGAACGATATTGATTGAATATGTCATGCAGGTTCTACTTTTCAACAAATCTCAAGAAAAAAAGAAATCTTCACTCTCTCATTTTGCATAAAAGAAAAAAAAAACAGGTTAATAGTTATTTTGGATTTCTCCTAAATTTCACTATCACTTCTATCTATCTTCATCCCTCATTTGAAACACATTCAGACACTTTTCTTTTCGAAATATATTAGAAAATAAAATCAAATAAACAAAATCTATTAATTTTTTTTCTTGTACAGAACACACAAAATCATTAAATTAGTTTCCAAGATTTAAAAATATCTTTGTCGCCAATTTTTCATTCGCAAATTAATCCCTACACTATTAAAATATTACGGTATTATAGGAGTTTGTGTGTTCATGTGCAGACAGAAACGTGTGATTGATTGACAAAAAAAAAAGAAATTCATTACTAAGGCAGAAGGTTTTATGATATTTATGCATCGTACTTTTGTTTCTTTGTTTGTTTTTTCATACTTCAATTTATCCTAAACAAGACACATCCCCATTAAGACTTTAGGGGTTACTGTAAATTAGGAGATAGATTTATAGGCGATGTGAACTGAGAAGTTACACAGTAAGAGTTTTGTTCCCGTTAAATTTCTGCATGTTAGTACAGGGAGGGAATTCCAAACACTTTGAACAAAGAAGCTATTAGAGTAGAAAGCTTTCTAGCATCTGGTTAGCTTAACAGTGAATTCCACGGTTGAATTAATGATGATACAGAAACAGTTCACCCATTCTGGCCGTTTTGCTAGCTGGTCACGTTGCCAAAATAAAAGCACAAGTGCGGCAAGTTCTTCGGAGCACATTCCATTGAAGCAGATGTAAAACAAGCATATGGTGCAACATTTTGATGATGGGACAGAGGTTGAGTCTTTGTAAACAAAGTGGAACCTATCAGATTAGATGCTCTTGTTTTTTGGATCCTGTCTAAGCGGAAGAGGTTATTGGTTAGTACATAAACTCAGATGTGGCAACAATATTCTAGGCATAAACGAGTGGTTGCTCTGTAGGGATATAAGGTGCTTGCATGTGTGAGATGTTTATTAGCCGGTAGAGTGAGTCTTCTTTCTTTTCAGCTGACTTGGCATTATCTTATATGAATTTGTTGCAATTCATTTTACCAATGAATGTTTGAATGTTGCAATCCATTTTACCAATGAAAGTTTGAATGTTGCGATTCATTTTACCAATGAATGTTTGAATGTTGCAATTAATTTTACCAATGGATGTTTGAATGTTGCAATTCATTTTACCAATGAATGTTTGAATGTTGCAATTCATTTTACCAATGGATGTTTGAATGTTGCGATTCATTTTACCAATGAATGTTTGAATGTTGCAATTCATTTTACCAATGGATGTTTGAATGTTGCGATTCATTTTACCAATGAATGTTTGAATGTTGCAATTCATTTTACCAATGAATGTTTGAATGTTGCAATTCATTTTACCAATGATGTTTGAATGTTGCAATTCATTTTACCAATGAATGTTTGAATGTTGCAATTCATTTTACCAATGGATGTTTGAATGTTGCAATTCATTTTACCAATAGATGTTTGAATGTTGCAATTCATTTTACCAATGGATGATTGAATGTTGCAATTCATTTTACCAATGGATGTTTGAATGTTGCAATTCATTTTACCAATGGATGTTTGAATGTTGCAATTCATTTTACCAATGGATGTTTGAATGTTGCAATTCATTTTACCAATGAATGTTTGAATGTTGCAATTCATTTTACCAATGAATGTTTGAATGTTGCAATTCATTTTACCAATGAATGTTTGAATGTTGCAATTCATTTTACCAATGAATGTTAGAATGTTGCAATTCATTTTACCAATGGATGTTTGAATGTTGCAATTCATTTTACCAATGGATGTTTGAATGTTGCACGTTTGAGTAGGATGATGTTAGACATGGCATTTGGTGGCTGAAATGCATCCCGCATCCTAAGACTTCTTTATGCTAAATTTGTGCCTTTCTGTTAAATAGTTTTGGAGATCATAGGTGCTTATTTTTAGCAATATTAATGCTTACCAGTCTATGACCCACCCACTGAGTAATTATTTAATTTATCGATCTGAGTTAGAGAAGGATCTGCGAAGATTGGCAGCCCACCAGATCATGTTCAATTACTTTGACGTCCAAACCGAAAAAGAGGAAAAGCTTTCTTATGATTTTTTTTCACCAGTCTAGAACGAGCGTTTATTAACTATTAGAAAAAATGTCTTCTTTCCTGGGTTAGTTATTTTTAGAGGGATATAGCTTTGATTTGGTCCAATGGGGATGACTCCCTTATAATTCTGAGCTAATACAAGGGAAAACATCAAGTGCAATAGATCTGATAGAATTTAAGCTTGGTATAGCTGATTTCATAAGCCGAGACGGTATACATTAACCTTTTTATGTGTTTTCAACTATAGATTTCTGACTCGTATAGACTGCTTGAAATTCTTGGCATATTTAGCCTTAACCTGGCTGTGACAAAGTAAAAGTAAATAAAACAAATGATATTTAATTCTTTTCCATGAAAAACAGAGATTCAGACAATTGATATAGGGTGTGTTATTTTTTGTCTATTTTAATGTCATTTTTATGCTTTTTCTAGAACCACTACTAATAGTTTCCACACTCTTTATCTGTGCCTAAACCTAAATGTAGATTCCATGAGCGGGGCTTCTTTCTTAGAACTGCACGCCTGTGGAACTCTCTTCCGTTGGCCTGCTTCCCAGCTGACTGCAATCTGATTGTCTTCAAGTCTAATGTAAACAAGTTCTTAATGAACCTTCCCCCTATGCAATCCACTACCTATGTTAAAAACGCTATAATTACATTGACTAATGTATACCCATTAACCCTTATCCTCGAGTGGCCTCCGGGCCTTGATAGGTGGTGATTCCTGTGTAAAAAAATACAAACTATTCTTTACATTCTTTCTGAGATATATACGCGTGTGTGTGTGCGTGTGTGTGTGTTATATAGAATGCTATGCAATAAAGAGTAGCATAAAAAATAAGTTAGCTTATGTAAAAGTTTTGTTTGTAAATTTTAATAAAGTTTTTTCATTTTCATGTCAATTTAAAAAAAAATAAATACGCATAGAAAATGTGTGAAAAAAAATGTAAAAATGGCTACTTTAAAAAAATAATAAAGTTTTTATTATTGACAGTTGTTGAAATTTCAATCTTGTTAAATTATCTCAGCATTCAGCATGCTAATTACTGAGCTAGCGCTATCCTACAGACATGTGTATCTATAATAATATGCGTGAGCCATCACGTTCCAGTATAAAATTGTATTTTCGTTGCTGGCCAGTGGTAGTTGAGAACATACGTTGCCTGGAGAGAAGTGATATGAGAATGCTAGGACGGATGTATAATGGGAGTCTTTAAAACAGGCTTAAGTGTGATTAGCCGAGAGAAAGGTTAAATTTAGGCAGTGCAAGGAGTTGCATGTAGAATGGAAGATTTGATGCTATAGACAAACGTTGT
>NC_136503.1:53642254-53684754 GCF_053919585.1 Euprymna scolopes | reverse complement strand
TATAAAATTTCACTCGAAAATACTTTGTGCCTAGCAGTGTTTTCGATAAGTATATGTAATTGACAAGGGAAATAATCCAATGAAAGGAGGAACAGGCGATTTTGACCAAAGTTAACATCTTAAACAGCCTCACATGACAATTGCATTTGAGAAGTTTTATTCCCACACAAGCCGAAAGGCCCGACATATAAAATCAACATTAGGCTCTTTGATATGACAGGGGCACGTTCGAAATGAATGTTTCTGTTTTTTTTTTTTTTTTTTTACACAGTAATCACCACTTATCAAGGCCCGGAAGCCACTCAGGGACAAGGGTTATTGCAAGTACATTAATTTAGTGAGGAGATTTGCTGAAGTGTTTTCTTAAGGGGGCGGTTCACCAGGAATTTGTTAACATTGGACTTGAAGACATCCAAGTTGTAGTCCGGAGGGAAGCAGGCAGACGGAACAGAGTTCTGTTTAGAGCACAAGTGAAGAATGATACTTGACTTTTGAATTTTAAACTTTAATGCAAGCCATTATATATAAAAAAAATAATTTTATAAAATCAACAGTAGATTCTCTACAGTGCAATGTAGACTACAATGTATTGTGGACCAAGTCATTTCAGGGAGACATGTGAAGCTTCCTCCTGGTGTACCATGATGGGCCCCTAATTAGAGCAGGCAATCAATCGATTTGACCAAAAAATGGACGATTTCACCGCTTTTGATATGATGACAATAAAAATATGGGAGTGTGAAACATTCGTTAATCCTCATTCAATCCCGGGCAACATCAAATCTCCGTGCTAGTTCACAATAAACAAGATACATTGCCACTGGAACGTAAAAGGGTACTGTGAATTAGGAGCCAGATTTATAGGTGGACCCTAAGTGGGGAGTTGTGCAGTAAGATATTTGTTTACATTTAAACTTCTGGATATTGGTATAGCCATGGAATCTGAGAGCCAGGAGGGAATTCCAGAAGAAAACAGTTTGAATAAAGAAAATATTAAAGCAGAAAGTTTTCTAGCATCTGGGGACCTCTACTGTAAAGGGTTGGGATTTTGTTGTTAGTCGTGTTTGTTGTTGGGAGATATTTTTGTTGCGAGGGTACAGTTATAGTAATAGTTTATAGGATTGAGAAATAGGGCAATTCGGATTTGTTTTAATAGAAATATAAGCTGAGAATAGTTTCCTTTCATGCTAATCGGGTGGTGTGAGATTGAGGTGGGGAAAATATTTTAGCTTAAGTGATCACTAAATCTACAGCCCTCAATCAAAACTGCAAAATTACATGGGGAATTCCATCATAGCATATAGGGATAACCGATAACAAAGAACAAGGCCGATAGCTATTAGTCGTGTGTTCTCGTGTAATGAATGAATGTGTGAATGTAGGATTGGCATGAAATTCTTAAAGATAAACTAAAATGACCGCAAAATGGGCTGAAATGACTTAAATAAATAAAACGTAAATGAATTAGAATGACTCTAATGAACTTAAGGATGAATTGAATGACCTTAAGAATGACTTGAATGCTTCAAAAATAACTGGAATCCTTCAAAAACAACTTGAATGATCTGGAGAATGACTTGAATGGCTTTGAGACTGACTGGTTGTAAAGTGGGTGATCATTTTACATTAAATTAATACAGAAAAGTGATCCCCCATTTTATATCACAAAGTTACAAACATAAATACAGCATGTAGTAAGAAGAGATGGTATTTATTTGCTCCCCCACCGAGCAAATTTGGCACAAGGCCGATTTTTAAAGTGAGGAGTGAAGGGAAATGGGGACCAACTCCCCGGGGAGTAGGGGAGCTGGATAGTGACAATTGGTATGAAGGGTTGCCCCTACATTGACCAAGGTCTTATATGTGGAGTTGCCCCCACATATGGTCTTTGCTTGCAGTATCTGCCGGAACAGATGGTGTTTATTTGCTCCCCCACTGAGCAAATTAGGCACAAGGCCGTTTTTAATGTGAGGTAAAAACCAGCTCCCCTAAAAGGGGTCACTCTGGTTACCAAAAATAATAATTGTCCCAGTATAGAGGGTTTCCCCTCCATTGACTGGTACAAATTATCTTAAGTGCAGTATCTGCCGGAACAGATGCTACACTTTGATCTTGACCAAAAGGCCAAGAAAAGGGTATTTATTTGCTCCCCAACCGAGCAAATTAGGCACAAGGCCGATTTTTAATGTGAGGAGTAAAGGGGAAATGGGGACGAACTCCTTTGATTGTTTTTTTTTTTTTATAGCATACCAACCCTTTGGGGGGTTATTTAATGCGGAATTTAATGATTTTTATCAAAATTTCTATCCTTCAAGTTCTTTATACCTTCAAATATTTATTCATGGTGTTTGGCTTGATTGTTTTGTTTTACGGCATATCATCCTTTTTCAGGTTATTCAATGCTGAACCTGGTCGTTTTGGGTCAAAGTTCATGTTTCAAGTTTTTTTTTTATCTTAAAATATCTATTCATGGTGTTTAGTTTGGTTGCTTTTTAAAGAGGAAAATTGTTGTTTTTGTTTTTTACTTTGCAGAACATGATTGAGTTTATCAAAAAGAACCCCCTCCCCCCCCCAAAAAAATAGAAAAACAATGAGATCAATGTTTGGTGTATTTTAGGCCAGGGAGTCAGTATCTTCAGACAGCCAAATCTGGTATCAAAGGTGGAAAGAACATAGGTGAAAGTGACAAAGATGGACTTAAGAGAAAGTAGTATAAAGAAAGACCTAATCATAGATAGATTTTTTAAGGGAGTCAGCACTTGTCAAGTCCAGAAGGCCATTCGAGGATAAGGGTTAATGAATGTAAGGCAGTAGTGTCATAATCGTTAATGTTGTTTGTTAGGTACAATTTGATTATTAAAGGAGATGGTTCAATAAGAACTTGTTTACATTAGACGTGAAGTCTCCCATACTGTAGTCGACCGAGAAGCAGGACAATAGAACAGAGTTCCACGTGCGGGCACTGCTAGGAAAGGAGCTGTGTTTGTGAAATCTGCATTTAGATTCATGCACAGATAGAGAGTAGGGGAAATTTTCGTTGTGCTTTTTGCGAGTTGAGTATTTTTGTGAAAGTTTGACAATGGGAAGGGGTGCATAGATTGGAGCTTAGACGAGCACTTGCCATGTAAATAACGAATTTGGCGATTTTTATAAAAATTTCTATGCTTTAAGTTCTTCATACTTTCAAATATTTATTCATGGTGTTTGGTTTGATTGTTTTGTTTTACAGCATATCAACCCTTTTCAGGTTATTCAATGCTGAACCTGGTCGTTTGCGCCTAAGTTCATATTTCAAGTTTGTTTTTTTTATCCTCAAATTATCTATTTATGGTGTTTTGGTTTCGTTGTTTTTTGTAGAGGAAAATCATTGTTTTTGTTTTTTGACTTTGCAGAATATGATTGAGTTTAGCAAGTGTCGAAGCCGGTTTTGAACTCTGTCTGGGTTGGTTTAAAAGCTACTTTCTAAAAGTTGTCCAACACATGCCAGCATGTAAAACGGTCGTTAAATCAAATATGATACTGATCTCTTGAACTTGTTGAATCTTGAACCCAAGATGCACCTGGAGGAGGTCGGAGGTTACATCGACCGAAAAGTTAGGCGAATAACATCAAAGGTGAAAAGAGTATCCTAAATAATACAGAAAGAAAATTAGAAATCTTTTGCTTCATCAATCGCAAATAGAAAAGATTTCCAAAATAATCCGAAATAATAACCAAAAGTTTTGGACAGGAAGGGGAGGGGTGGTGCTGTCATTTGATTTTACCTTTTTCTTTTTGTTTTACCTATTGGGAAAGAATTATTTCCGTTTTCTGTCAGCACCATTTTATGTTTGGCGGCGTTAATCATCCAGGAATAAACTCTGAAGAGTAAAGCTAAAACTATAAAACCATAAACAATCACTTTCCTCCTTAAAAACCCTAACCAGTCCAGAAACTAACAACAATTGGCTCATAAAAATAAATCAAATGACCAAACAAAAAAAAAATAAAAGAAAAAACAAAAAACAAAAACTGAGTAGGGAAGAAGAGGGGGGGGCAGAAATGGGACAAATAACCATAAATTTGGAGGCCAAACCTATAAATATCAGGTTCCTTTTGTTTTCTTCTACGGCTAATTTTTCACATGCTTTGTAATAAAAGAATAAAGAACCTAGAAGAAAGCGATTGTTCTGTATTGGCCAAACAGTAGATCCTGCAAGGCTTTTTTTTTTCTTCCTTATGACTCCTTAAACTAGTGGTCCCGAACGACCTTGCCCCCCGGCATATTAATGTGTTATGAGAATGCTTCCTGTTGTGCCGATGAAGAGGTTATAGGTTGACATTACAAGTTGTTATATGTACAATAAAAGTTTTCATATCCTCATAAGTAATGGTTAGTATACTTGAAAAAAATCAGTTGTAAAACTAATATTTCCCTGAAGACGGAAGGTTCAGTTCTTAGTGTAGGTGACCGAAAAATACAATTGCGAATTACTTAGGACCCTATCCAGTCATGGTTGATAGTTCAAGAGCATGCTACCCGTGTAAAATCAATAAAGGGTCCCATTCGAAATTCCATCCAGATTCCGTACTTTGACAGAAATATGTCAGAATTCAAGAAAATATAATTGAGGAAGGTAGGAGGTTACATCGACCCAAACGTTGTGACAATGACAATCAAGATGGGAACAGTAGTCTAAAAAAAGCGAATCGCATATGGTTGGGTGATTTTGATGCCTAAGCGATAAAAAGAGAAAATAAAATCTAAATTGTTTGTTTAAATTGATATTTATCTTAAATTTTCCTCCTAAAATTTGTGTTGCATGTAACCACACACTGTCTAATGAAACGCCTTCCTACTAACCCTAACCTAGACTTCAAACTAAGCTTTGTTATTTTATTGCAAAAAAAATGTTTGAGTAGAAAATATTTATTTTTCTTGTGATAGGTGTGCTGCGAGAATTTCAAAGAGCTCAGAAAAAAAAATAATAAAAATAAAAAAAATCGACGCCTTTATTATTGTTGGAGACACACACTACTACATGGAATAATGAACTATTCCATGACGTCACTTCCATGCATGACATCACTTCCGGGTAACGAGAACCGGTTTACCAAAAGAGTCAGAAACAGACACACGGAGAGTATGGTCGTCACGAGTAGTCCAGTAGTGAGCAAAAGTATTGCTCAATTACCCCGTTTTATGTATTTTTGTTAATGCATATTTGTTTCGTTGATGCCGTGTCTTTTAAATCAATTATTCAACAATTAACACCACAGCAATTATTGTTACGTTATGCTGTAGTTCTTTAGTTTTTAACCGTGCTGTCTATTTAATTTGTTAAATAGTTACAAGTTCTTGGTAGATGTAGATAAGAAAATCAGTTGTTTCACAAAAAAACACTTGACGTAAGTTTATAAAAAAAAGGAATCAATGTATTTTCTGTTCAATTCTTTCTTACTGTGCTATGGAGAGAGAGAGAGAGAGAGAGAGAGAGAGAGAGATGAAGCGTGGTGGAGTGTTGTGGGTGACATAAAATAACAACTGGTCGTCTCAGTGCCCGTCTTCTCTCTGAATCTTTTTCCTTAGCTGGCATTTGTTTTATTTACAAAAACTTTAGATGCGAATTTCGTTTTTCCATGCCGCATTCCACTGGCTCTTATTAAATTCGTCCAAAGCCAAATTTCAATATGACTGTTTTCAAAACTTGTCAGTCGAAGAATGTTGATTTCAAAGCTTCTGCACTCTTCTTTCGGTTGTTATTACTTCTGATGACATTTGAAGATTTCCACAATATTTTCATGTGTGCACAACCAGCAACAACTCCGGCGTTGCCCGGAATACTATTCAACGCTATCATCAATAACAAAGACTGCTGTTAGAGCGTTATGATCGACCTAGGCGAAGTAACATACACTATCCCCCCCGCGTCTCTTGTGAATTAGATAATCATTCAGTTAACAGTGAAAAGTGGAATCCCGAGGTTTGATGTTAAGTCCACTTTTATAGTAATCTATAACATGGCTCTTCTGAAACTCTGAGAATTCTAATGCTTCATTGGTCAGTATAATGGCTGCATGATTAGATATGATAGGTATATTGTGATATGAAACACAAAAAATATCAATTAGTACAAAATATTGACGTTTCAAACTTATACTGCTACTTTCTATGGCTCTGAATGCTAGTCGTCGATGAAGGAAGCAGAAACTTGAAACAGTATTGATTATTTTGTAGGGTATCTATTTACTTCTTTTATATCTACATAGAGTTGTTTGTTTATGACCCCCCCCCTTGCTAAACTTTTACACAAAACACTCGACTAGCTACAACCACTATAACGATTTCACTCACTCTCTATCTGCGCCTAAATCTAAACGCATATTCCATGAACAAAGCTTCTTTCTCAGAACTGCCCGCCTGTGGAACTCTGTTCCATTAGCCTGCTTCTCAATTCAATACAACATGGTAGCTTTCAAATTCAGTGTAAATAAGCTCTTGTGTAGCCGTTCCTATGAATAATCAAATTCTACCGAATTTACACGATTAACGATTACTAAACTACCATCTTACCTTCATTAACCCTTATCCTCAAGTGGCATTCAGGCCTTGATAACTGGTGAATCCCAAGTAAAAAGAAAAAAAAACAGTGTCAACATAGTAAAGACGCCTGACCAACAAGGCATTACTGCATATTTCTGTTAATTTGTTATTGACCGAAAGACAGAGCCACCAAGTGCTCAAATTCGACGAGGGTTACTGAATCACTGTTACTAATAGCCATGGGCAAAGTATGGGCCCATATATTCAATTCCTGGTCATATTTATTTGCCTCCCCACAAAGAATTAGACACAAGGCTGGTTTTCAATGTGGAGAAAATCCAGCCCCCCCCCAACTCCCCCCAAAAATGAGTATTCTGGTTTGGAAAAATAAGTTAAATTGCCTCAGTCTAAAAAAATTTCTTCTTCAGTAACGAGTGACAGAAAAGATCAAGTTTAGTATCGGAACAGATACTACACTTTGTTCTTGTTATGACCCGTACCCACAAGTAATTCAAACTTGGTCATATTGGAAATCACTCTGAATCCTACTACATGATAGATCATCACTCAACAGATAAACTTCCATATCATTAACCCGTGTCCTTGAATGACTTAAAGACTTGATACGTGGTGATCCATTAATAATCAGTAAGAAAAATTTAAAAAGTTAACTTCAAGGTCGATAAGGCAAAAAGAAACTCTGCACATTGGAAAATTGTTATTTAAATGTAACTTCAGAACATTAATGCAACACAAATACAACTGGAACACAATGAACTAGTTAATTTAATTTTTGTTTTCAGATTTGAAATTTTATAATTAGGTAGCTGTTGCTTGATGTAATGCCATACATTTTCGATAAGATTGAGGTCTGGAGATTGTGCAGGCCAATGCAAACACGGAATATTATGCTCTTCAAGGAACCTCTTGACATTGCCAGCTGTGTAAATAGGAGCATTATCCTGCATGAAGATGGGATTACCATCCAAATTTTGAACAAAGTAGGGTAGAAAATGCTCAGTACAACATATAAATGTACTTGGTCAGATTAATTCGACGTTGCAAGTGAACTATGCGCCCTGGAATATTGGCACTAATAATGCCCCACACCAAAACTGAACCTCCACCACCTTGCAGCGTTGAAACTGTACACCTAGGATTAAATTATTTGTCCTTCTTTCAACAGACGTTCTGCTTACCATCACTGCCTAGCCTAAAAATTACGTCCAACCAATATGAAGAGCCATGGTCTTAATTGCATCTGATGAAGTCAAGACGGCGCTTTCTGTTCTTTACAGAAATCATTGTCTTGCATCTTACAACACAACCTAGCAAATTAAATTCCTTCAATCTGTTCTTAACTGTAGAAAGAGAGCCCTTTTTAACAAGATAACACTGTTGTTAGATTTGTGGAGCCGTTTCAAATTTGTTTCTGAAGATATGGATCTTGATAGCATTGTCTTCCCTGTAAGATGTAACTCTTGGATGACCAGATTTAGGGGCATCACAAACACTGCCGGTGTTTTGGTGTTTTTGCACAATCATTTGAACCGTTTTCTCATTACATCTGTGGCCGATTTCTCAATTGGATAAACCAGAAGGGGAGATTAATGACCCCCTGACGATCACTAAGAGAAAGTCGAGGCATATGGACTAAATGTTAAGTTATATAACAACAATTACGATTAGAGATGCTTTATTGCCTAAAAGGTGGATATTTTAAGATGGTTTCATTTTGCCTTCTCAATTTGAAGTTAATTTTTTTTCCTCGACCGGGTTGTGACTTGCGATGAAAAGTGGGTTGTTTATGATAACTGGTAATGCTCAGCTCAGTAGTAAGATGCCAACGAAACTCCACAACACTTCTCGAAACCAGTGTTGCAAGAAAAAGAAGGTTATGTCTACTGTTTGGAGGTCTGCAACAGGTCTCATCGATTACAGCTTTTGAATGTAGGCGAAACCAATATGGTGAAGTACTGTCAACAAATAAATGAAATGCACCAGAAACTTCGATAACAACACCCAGCATTAGTCAACAAAAAAGGCCAAATTCTCCACTATGACAATGCTTGACCTCACGTTTCTAAACCGGCCATGCAGAAGTTGAATGAATTGGGCTATGAAACTCTGCCTTATCTGCCATACTCTCAAGACCTCTGACTTACCGACTACCACTTTTCAAGGATATTGAATACTTTTTGCATTAGAAATTCTTCAAAAACCTAAGCAATATCAAAAACACCTTCAGCGACTTCATCGTCACCAGAACATAAGATTTTTACATTACTATCAAACATTTGCTTTGCATTGGATAAAGTGTGCTGATTCTGATGGTGCTTATTTCGATCAATAAATTTTTGTTTAAGCCGAGATATGTTCATCTGAATTTAAAAGTTAAAAGCCGCAAGAACTTTCTTGTCAACCTGATATATATAATTGAAAACATTTTAACCTGATATATATAATTGAAAACATTTTAACCTGATATATATAATTGAAAACATTTTAAAAATGTAGAATTTTTTTTTAACTATTAGGCGAGACTTTGATTTATTTTTTTTTCCTTTTGAATCTATCCTATTTGAACTTTTGAAGGGAAACTCACTTTCCGAAATAAATAAAATTAATAAGTCGCGACACATTAATATAAAAATAGAGAATTAAACGAATTAAATAAATGATCAATTGGTCAATTCTGTGAATTTTAGTGATTAAAAGAAACTGACATATTTGTCTGCAAATAGTAGTCGTTTCTTGGTTGTATAGTCCCCTCCCACCGCTACTACCAAAAATCTATTTCTCTATTCTCATTGGTCCAAATGTAACATTATATGTAAAAAAATAAAAAAAAATAAAAAATAAAAAAGAAGCCTCGTATATCTTTTTGGGGTTTGTTTTATTATTATTTTATTTTTATATTTTGTTTTTCTTTGATTGATCAGCTACCCCAAAGAGATTCAAGTCTTGTAATCATCCTTATTGATGCCGAACGAGAGGATCCGCGCTGATGCTCAAAGGAAATGAAATAAGGCGAAAACATTGCTGATTTTAATATTTTATCACACATTCATGTTTTTATCTGACTACTAAATCAACCAAATAGACATTTCGACAACACCAAAATAGATTGTCTCAGTTAAAAGAAATCACTTTTTATTTTCTAAGCATCATATATATATATATATATATATATATATATATATATATATATATATGATGATTGCAACGTCTTGTCTGACGAGTGCCACTCCCTCAGACATTTAAAATCCATGAGCCCAAATTCCTGAGGGAGTATCTATACAAATATGATGTTACAGAGTCTTAGCTTTGTACGACAGCTAAGTCTCTCTTTCGGTTCAACATATTGAGATCCAGCAACAAGCAAGAGCAAGATAGCCAGCAACAAATTAAACTGCAGACCAGCTTAATGCGGGTATAATGGTCTTCCGCTTTATGGTTTTTTAAATCAGAGATTTGTTTCTCCTAGAAAGGTTGCCTTCACCACGGCTTACGGGAGCCCTCTCCACCCCAATACACATATACACACACACAAATATACACTGTGCTAGTTGGCCGTTGACCCATAAAAAGAGTTCATTCGCCCTTTGGAAGGTCTTGTTTTTAATCCTTCAGGGAGACTAGCCGCCCTCCTCACCAAACAAACTGGTGGGGAACCAGTTTAGTCGCCGGTGACCCGACCATGAGGCAGGTAGTACTGGGTTACATGGTACCAGTAGCACATGACATGACCTGACACACATATATATATATATATATATATATACTAGCTGTACATATCCGGCGTTGCCAGGTGAAAAACATATTGCTTGACGGAGTGTTTAGTCACATACTATTGAAGGTACACTAAATGTCTTAAGTTGCTACGATTTTCCTGAAAGTTGTCCATATTTTCGATTCTTGGAAGCATAAAATCTAGTCATCTTTATCTATGAAGTTCAAATAGAGAAAAAATATAGCTTCAAGGGAAATAACTCATAGGTTAAATGAAAACTAACTTTCGTTTTTAAGTGCAGCTGGTGTTAGCGATAATAATAATTAAAATACATTAAATTAAAAATAAATTCAATAAATCAACTTTATATAATATTTCAAAAATAGAATACTTTAAACAATTCTATTACTAATTGCCATTAAAAATTTAGAGCTAATTATTAAAACAGATTTCCTTTAATGTAATATGCACATGAGATAACCCCTTGAATGTTGATTTCTCTTGAACAAATAGTATATATAGAAATCATGCAGGATTAAAACTTTATAAGAGTCAGTTCTCAGTATTAAAATCTATTTGTGAAGCAGTGTACCGTGTGTATATACTGACCAAATTTTGAACAACAAACAGACAGACAAGAATACAACCTTATTATAAGATATATATAAATATAGACCAGCTTAGTTCAATTAAATAAACCGATCATACTTGGTGTAGTATTAACCTTGTTCATGTATATATTATTTTACAATAGTAAATCTTATGTAAAATGTCCAAACTTCTACACTTTGATCTAATGTGTGTCCTCGAAATGTATGATAGAACAAGGTTACATATATTACTGTATAGAAGTTTTGACTTTTCATGTAAGATTTACTTGTGTAAAATAAAAAATATATATATGCATATATAAATAAAAAAAGAATATGTATTATTTAATTATAATTATTAAGCCCCTTTAAGAATACCTGAGGATGGGCACTGTCTGGAAAGTATAATCTAAGAAGCAGTCAACTAGCATTTAGGCAACGTTTTCGACTTCCATCGTTCGAACACTCTGGATTATCTAATGTCTGGGCCTGATTTGAGCGTTTATTAGTTATTAATTCCCTTCATTCTCGCGGCAATTTTTTGATGGCCCGGTGGTAAAGGCTTAGCAAATGTAGTCAAAGGTGGCTTCATGGTTGTATTCGTATCTCTCGACTGGCAGGAATTATCATCCTACATTGATGATTGTGTTAGCATGACATACTATTGTCTGTAGATATAACCTAATAATTATTATTTAATTAAAACTATATATATATATATATATATATATATAGAGAGAGAGAGAGAGAGATAGAAAGAGAGATTCAGCCACTCTGATGAGTCGTGAACGACGAAACACTTGTCAGTGGATAATTATATTTTAAAAATATTATATATGCTGCTCCCCATTAAAAGGGGGTATCAGATTGCTCAATGGGAAAATTATTCCCAACAAGCATTTAGGTAAAAATGCACTTTCGTATGACAAAAACAAATAAAAACATCTACGTAAAAGTGATACATTTAGTAGTCCGGCGAGGTTAGCACTGTGGTAGAGGTTTAGGTTTTTTATCACGAAGTGCCGCTTTCGAATCTCGCTAGATTCAGCCACTCTGATGAGTCGTGGACGACGAAACACGTGTCAGTGGATAATTATATTTAAAAATAATATATATATATATATATATATATATATATATATACACACACACATACATAAATTTATAGGAAATCACTCGCTTTTATTTTTGTCTTCCTTTCTCAAAGGTCTTGGATATGACCTTAAATTATATCCAAGTGTGAGGCCCTGCCCTACGGGCTTTGGGGAGTGTGGAGCCACCCATTAATTGCCATTGCTCCCAAGTCCACTCTGACTCGGAGTGGTAGTATCTGTTAGGGTCCCAACTATGTGTTAAATAGAAGCCGACTTGAAAAAAACAAATATATTTTATTAAAAAATTGTTCTTCAAAATCACTGGATTCGGCATTAAAACAAAAAACAAAAAAAAAAAACAATCTTTTCTCAACAACAACAACTTTCCATTCCTATTAGGCTACTTGTAGAATCCTGCACTGATATATACCATGTCAGCAAGTAGCTTTCACTAATAGTATATATACTCCATCCTGAAACCGGCTTTATAGAAGCAGTTAATACCGAAGGCACTTCAGAGATTTCAGTATGACCATGTGTGGTGTTCCTGTAACGGAGTCAGTCTATCAAGGGTTGGTTTACTGTGCCAACTAAAACTAAAATACGTGAAAGTCAAACAGGAGTAAGCTATATACAATCGAAATTAAGCCTCACTTATGTGCCATATCAACAGCAAAACTTCTAAAAATGAGTCAAGGCTGCTGACCCATCTGAATGCCCACAATCGCAAATTGTTATCTAATAGGGATGACCTGCTTCTGTAAAGAAATGAAGATTAACATATATTTTTATATATACTTATAACATATGTTATATTTGTTTTGGGTTGTCTGTCCGTCCTACTTTTTCTTGGAAACTATTGGGCTGCTTTGGCCAAGATTTTGTATTGATCTTTCTTATGATGAGGTATAGCGAACTAAGTAAGAAGGATTTGTATTTAAAACAAAAATGAGCACAAAATACACCATATTCAACCATCAATTTGACATAAAACACTCATTCTTAATCAGTGGTTATAACTTTTGCAAAAAGTATAGTATTAGTCACCCGACAAAGAAGGGATTAGACTTAGTAATTCACTCCTGTTCTTCTGTTCACACTTTTCTCCATAACCACGCCTTGGACTTTTAAAACAATTTTGCACAATCATTAGTCATGGTGAAAGTAAATTTTTGCCAGAACGGATCTTCTGAGGTAACTTTGTTTGACCCCCCCCCCCCCCGGAGCATTATAAGAGTAAAATTGTTGCCATGTCATTCATCCGGAACGAAGATATAATTTTGCAGAAATCACTCACCCGATAACTATGAGGTGCCTTCAATAAGTTTCCAAACTTTTATTGATAGTACATGTATGAAACTCTAGTCCCCTACGAAGTATTCTCCTCTGCCTGCACTTGTTGTGCCGTTCCAACAACTTCCAGAAGACCCCATGGTAGTCCTCTTGTGTGAGGGTGTCAATGACTCTCATCACAGCCTCTTTCATTTCCTCGGTTGTTTTATAATGACAGCCTCTAAGGTTTTCCTTGAGCTTAGGAAATAAGCAAAAGTCACAGGACGCAAGGTTTAGACTATAGGGAGGATGAGGAACTGTCTTGATGCCCATCTTAGTCGAATAGTTTGTGATCTTCTCACTTTGTGCAAAAATCTTCCAAATCTTCAGTTTCTCGCAGATAATTGGCTGTACAGTTCTCACATTGATATCAAACTGCAATTCTTGTCTCTATCGACACATGACGGTCCTTATCCATGAAATTCTTTATTTGGCCAATCAATTATGGTGTTCTGACTACCTTACTTTTTCCACACATTTCATCATCCATCACACTATAGGCAATCCTTGAATCTCTTATGCCACTCAAAAACTGATGCTCGATTCATGCAAGATAGTCCAAAAGCAGTCTCAAGCATTCCATACGTTTCTGTGACATTTTTTTCCAAGTTTAATACAGAATTTTATTGCATATCGTTCTTCTAAAGTGTCCTCACTCACAGATTGCATTTTGGAAATTCAGGAGATGTGACAATCACACTTGAGTAGGGTGTATTCCAATTCCTGCTGTAGCTGTTCATTTGAACATGAGATCATTAAAATTGGTCAGTCATCTCATAAGATGGGTAGCAATAACATACTAAATGTTCAAGAGTCTACAACAATTTTAAATGCCTATACAAAAAATCTGTCAACTTAAAAGTTTACATAAATAATTAAATGACCATATTTTATGTATATAAAAAAAAATTATAACAACTTTTATATTTAAACAACTATTACTCTCACTCTTGAGGAAAACTGGGATTTTTAATTTTGTGCAGTGTTCATCCGTTGTCAGTTCACATAAAATTTTGCTGCTGAATAACAAAGGAATATACCTTCTATATATAAAGCTGAACGTCTGTGTGTGTGTCGGGTCACGAATAAGCTCCTATATGGTTGACTATTATAGAAAACTGATCACATATAATGATAGAAGATGTATCGAAACACAGGAATGGGTATGTTTGATCTGGCATAATGATGATTCATTAAAATTGTGGGGTCTGCATACACGCCTGGTCTACAAAATATGGAAAAAAAAACTTTAAAAAAAAAAAACTTTTACAAGTGTTTTTGATATAGATGTACATAATAATACTTTGATAAGTATGTTTTAACTTAAATAGGTATGGTATAATAAAATTGTGGGGTCTGCGTTCGCACCTGGCCTCCATAGAATGGAAATAGGCACAAATTTTAATAAAGACTTTTCATATCTATCTGCGTAAGTATACTTTGATAATTATGTTTGAGTTTGAAGGAATATGGTATAATAAAATTATGGGGTGTTCGTTCGCACCTGACCTCCATTGAATGGAAATATGTCACCAAGTTTAACAAGGTTTTTTTAATGTAGATTCACCGAATATTGTGATAAGTGTTTCAGTGTGAACAGATATGGTATAATAAATTATGGGGTTTATTTATTTTATTTTTACTTTCATCATATTTTGCTTTGGTTTTGATACCCCCAAATTCGAAGCTATCTCTTTACAACTCTTCCTTTTCATAACCTATCATACTTTCATAAATCAGAGTCCATTTTCTTTAGGCTGTTTTTGAACCCAGTCAATGACGGGTACTTTTGCTAGTATATATATATATATATATATATATATACACACACACACATGCACAGTGTATCATTTACAATAAGCAATGGCTTTCGACATTTTAAATTGTTCAAAAAGGTTGGTATGTCATAAAAAAAACAAACCAAAACGTACCAATTCCAAAGATTTGTCTTACCTGGTCGATTGCAGGATTCTTAGACTTTGTCTTGGAATAGATTCTATGCAGACTTTCATGAATTGGCACGGATATTTCTTTCTTCCTTTCGCCTTCCATGTGATAATGGAGTCGACTTTAAGTATTCTACAGCATGCGTGCAAGAATAGCAAGAACTTGACATGAAAAAAAAATGCTCAGTGCCAGTCTTTTGTGGTGAGAAAGATGTGATTGGAATGAAATTAGTCGATTGTTGACACTCAAAAGTATTCTGCCCGTAGGGAAATCTTGCAACATGCAAAGTATCTGCACATATTCTACTAGCAGGAAGACCACAAGTTGTTTACGGGTAAATAAAGAACACTTTTTTGCTATATTTCTTCTTTTTGCTGCCCCATGCTTTACCACAAAGTTTAAAGAAACTTAGATTTTGGTAATCTCTCTGAATTAATTTCTTATGCATATTGTTTCAATTTTATTAAATATATTATGATGTATGTATTTAAAGTTTTAAGGGAGTTCTGCCCTCATAGTTCGCTCACAAGCATGCTGATGTGCAGAAAGATTAAGAACCACTTCCATTGTCTTCCCAAGAAAGTTTTATATTTATAATACTAGCGCGGGGGGGGGGGTGCTCTGCCCGGGCATAAAATACGCTTAAATATGATATTTTAATTTGTCCATATTTCGTATATATTATTATAGAGGTGTGATTTCAAAATAAAAAAAAGTATTAGGTGCCATCAGCTAGAACTGAAACCGAAACTGTAGTATTCAAAGTTGGTGACGTTACCACTGTACCAACATGACATGCATATTAACTGATTAAAAATTAAACATAAACTAAGATAAATGTACAAAATGTATAACGATCTTTTAAATTTCGACCCATTTTTGACCTCTTAAAACAATTTTAATCAGTTATAGACTCATAAAAGAATGTAAAAAATTCCAATCTAGTGTCGCTTTGCAATCTTTAGTTTCAGAAGAGATAATTTGAAAATATGGAGACAGACAGACATATAGCCGTTTATATATTAGATTTTAGTTGAATCAAAATAAATAATATTTGAAATTTTAAGGAAGATTCTTCTCTCTTCATTCATAATTTGGGATCACTTCTATTGCCGTCTTTGGAATATTTTACATCTAAGTACACTTTTAGTTCTTATATAGATCCCCTAAACTTTTGTTATATAGAGACCACGCACACAAAAAAACTGACATTTCCGTTTGATGAAAACCGGTTTTCTTTTTTGTTGTTGTTGTTGTTGTTGTTGTTGTTGTTACAGACTATCTACTAGTTAGTTGGTCAGTTGTGTACAAATCCCAAGAGGGATAGAAGACTTCTATCATGTCAGAAAGTGACACAGTGTTTAACGAGCAAGATCGGAGTTGCACTGCTGTAGAACATGCTCTCTAGCGATCCAAGTTATAACAACAGGACCATTGCTAGCATACTTAAAATGCAAATTCAAATAAGAGGACCGTGTCCAGGGTGACAAAAACAATGTTTCTGACCACAGCTATTGTCTTTGGTGTGGTTTTAAGTGAGGGCTACATCATGCCACCTCATATCTTCAAAGTCGGCTTTAAAGTAAACACCAAAGTGTACCTGGATGTGCTGAAGAGTGTGGTACTTCCCTCGTGGATTCAGGTGGCTGCTGGCAAACTCTGGGTGTGGTAGCAGGACTCGGCTCCGCCCCACAAGTCCAAAGAGGCCCAGGCTTGGCTTCAGAAGGAGTGCTACAACTTTGTACCCTTCTCTCACTGGCCCCCTCCTCCCCAGCTCTGAACCCTCTGGACTTCTTTGTTTGATCATACGTCGAAAACATCACCAACATGACTTCCCACAACACCAAAACCAGCCTGATCGCCACCAGCAAGTATTCTCCAAGCTCCTGCTGGCCCCTGGTGAAAAGGTATGCTCTCAGCTCTGGATCTGTATTGAGGCAGTGAATGATGCTGAAGGCGGCTACATTGAATAGATGTCAGCTCTACTATATAATCAAGCTACCTGAATTGATTTATTCAATAAAAGTTTTAAAATAAAGCTGTATTGTTGTAAAATGTCTTTGAAACGTTGCCCATTTTCAGCTTCTCACATTTGTGCTCTTTCCAAAACATTATTCATTACAGATTGCAGAATTTCTGGATTGCGATTTAGCTTCCTTATTTCGTTTCTGATGCTTTCCTTAAATTCTTGCAAGGTTTGGGGTTTGTTAACATAGACTCTTTCTTTAAGATATCTCCACAAGAAAAAGTCGAGCTAGTCAAACCTAGGGAACTTGATGGCCATTTGACTTTGCCATTGTGACAGATAATGTTGTTGCCAAATTGACCTCTGATTTTGGTTAAATAATTTCACACCATGTGCAAGTAGTTCAATGCTGTACTTATCCATGATTAATTTCCAACATATTATCTGCAAAATATCTGCGATAAAGAAAAAAAAATCATTAATGTTAAAATGACAAAGATTTTCAATCCTTCAATGACTTTTTCGACAAACTAATATATATATATATATATATATATATATATATATATATATATATATATATATATATATATATATATATAATGTACTAAAGTAGGTTCAAGGGACTTAAGTGATCATTATCATGTAGAAGGTTACCATGTTGAGCAAGAGAAATGTCTATCTGGCAAAACTGATTATACATAGAAGTGAAACCTGACTAGTAGGGGTTGAGGACATGCGCTGCACGGGAAATTTATATGAGAATGATATGATGGACGTGTAATTAGCGTCTTAAAGGCTTAGTCGAGATGGCCCCAGAGTAAGATTAAATCATGACAATATGAGGAGACTTGAATTCTAAAATAATGTTTAAAATTTACAGCTTAAGCTAAAGAGGCATAATGAAGAAATTGAAATTCAAGGAATTTTACTCAAGTGGCGTCAAAGAAATATGTATCCAAGTTAATACAAATTGAAAAAAAAAATCAAATAGGAGGTTGTGTTCATATTATGCCCCTGAAAATCCCTTAAAATACTCCAAGTAAACTGAAATTTTGAGAATTTTAGAAATTAATTGATATTTTATATCTGTTGCTAAAATCTTATAGGAGAGATCTGATGTTTCCACTCTATTTGGCCCTTTATGCATAAAACTAAAACTGAATGTAACCCATATTACCTAACCTTACACCTAGCGGTTTTTCCAAAATTGATAAAAAGTTCATTAGTTTAAGTGTTTATACTGTACTACAGAGTCGATATTATATTCCACTTTGAATATCTGTCTGTCTATTTCTGTTAGTTTCATTTTTCCAGAAAATACTGGACTGATCAGGCTGAAATTTTGTATGGACCTTTGCTATGGTAAGGTTCAGCAAACTAAGTATTATAGTATCCGTTCAATACACAGTTAGGGATGAAGAGAAATTAGTATTTCATGCAAAAATGAGCACGATTTTAAACATATTCAACAATCAATTTGGCATAAAGCACTAATTCTAAATCAACGAGCTATAATATTTGCCAGTTTTTAATGAGCAAAAAGCTTAGTTTATATAGTATATATGTGTGTATATATATTATATATATATATATATATATATATATATATATATGTATGTATATACTTCTATTATATATATATAAAAGTGAACGTGTGTGTGTCTGTGTACATTTTCGTATGCAATAACTCTGTCAATTTTTAGTCTACAGACTCGAAATTTGATATACAGGGTACTGAGATTTGGAAAAATCTTTGTAATCCGTTTTCGGCCAGAAATATGGCTGTTAAGGGATCAAATTTCAACGATTTTACCTTTGAGAACTCTACCAAATTCCTCCGCCAATTTGGTGTCTAAACACTGTAAATTTTAGGTATAGGTTCCTTGGACATGGATCTAACTTAACTTTATTTGAGCCCAAAACAATAAATGTTAATGGGTCATAATAGGGGTCAAAATTTAAAAATATTTGACCTCTGTGGTCTCTACTAAATTACTCAAACAATTTCTGGTCTAAACATTTGAAATTTTACATAAAAGTATTCGGAGATAGGGCAAGCTTTTTAATCGGTTTGGGTCGAAAATGTTTAGTTACCAATATAAATGTACGTATGCATGTTTGTATGTCTGCCTAAAACTTTGTGACAGATTTTTACAGGATCAGTATCGTTTAGAATATCAATCTTTTAGATGGCAGATATCGAAAAATTGGCTAAAATCATTAATTTCTTCACCCTAAACTGGGCATTTATCTACAGGGGAAGGGGGTCGCTTTTTCGCCGATATTTTTTAAAATCATACTCTCCTTTCGATTGTCTAACCTTAATTTAAAGATAAGTCACTTCTGGTTTGGCGATGGTCGTAACAGCAAAGACGTCCGTTCCCCCACCCTCATTCTTTTCCTCCTTCGCGGTACGGGTTCGAGCCTGCCTTCCTACTTCCAGTCTTTTTTTTTTCTCAACAGACACATCCAAACACCCGGGCAACGCCAGGCTGAAATGCTAGTATATATATATATATATATATATATATATATATATATATATATATATGGAATAAAATGGAGGTGGAAGGACCTGGATACTCAACGTTTCGCCCGATTTATGCAGGCTTCTTCAAGAGGGATGGTCATTCCCTCTTGAAGAAGCCCGCATAAATCGGGCGAAACGTTGAGTATCCAGGTCCTTCCACCTCCATTTTATTTCATATCGTCGGATTTAATCCAGCTCAACAATCATATATATATATATATATATATATATATATATATATATATATATATATATATATATATATATAAATCCCTTAAAAGTTAAAATTTATTAAAAAATAATGTCCCATGATACCTACCGTGTTGCCTAAAATATATATATTCCAAAATTCATAATGATCAGTTCATTAGTTTAAAAGATTATCCTGCGCATGGACCTATATATTTAAAAGAAAATAAGGTTCAAACATTTTTACTAATTGTTTCATAAGGATACTAACACAGTTCACTTCAAAGAGATACCCTAGTCATATCCTAAGTGTTCCTTACTGAATCCCGAGCAACGTTGGGTTTAGTTTATAAAAGCACTCACCACCCCCTCTCTGCTTTCTTTCCAAAAATAGTTTCATTAAAAGCAGATAAAAGATAGTAGAGACATTGATCTGATATTGTCAGATGAGTGATCACGGATTATATAGAAAAGTAACAAATAAAAATGGATTTTTTTTTTAATCGTCGCATGGAATGACCACAATGATGCCGATCTGCTGGAGGGTGGTAAGTCAACGAATAGAGCGGATGAGTAGATTCTTGTGGGAGAGTGGAGAAGGCTCTGCCTTTAAGAGAGTGGGTGGATGGGTAAAGATGGGTGCTAACTTCACCTGTTTGATTGACAGGAGAGTGGAGAAGAGTGCAAGTGATAAAAATCTATTATAAGACATGAACATACAAAAAAGAAAAAAGAGGAAATGGTTTGATGCATGCAGACAGCAAAGTGAAATGCTTTCTTGTACCTGACATGAGATATATCTTTTAGATTTTGCACTAATCATTTTATCTTTTTTTTTTTTTTTTGCATTCTTCGTTGTGCCGTAGTTGTCGACGTCGCCTTCTTTTTCTTTTTCTTATTTTCTTCTTTTTATGTCTTTTCTGTTTTCTTTCATATTTTCTCCTTGTTTACGGCCTTTACTTCCCATTCTTTTGACTTCTTCCTCATTGTTTTATGTCTTCTTTATTTTTTCTGTCTTCTTTTTAGTTTTCTTCCTTTCCTACGTCTCCTCTCTTCTGCTCTATGCCTTCTTTCTCTTTTCTACGTCTTCTTCCTTTTCTACGTCTTCTTCCTTTTCTACGTCTTCTTCCTTTTCTACGTCTTCTTCTTTTTCATTTTCTACGTCTTCTTTTTCCTTTTCTACGTCTTCTTTTTCCTTTTCTACGTCTTCTTTTTCCTTTTCTACGTCTTCTTTTTCCTTTCTACGTCTTCTTCTTCCTTTCTACGTGTTTTTCTTTTCTACGTCTTCTTCTTCTTCCTTTCTACGTCTTCTTCTTCTTCCTTTCTACGCCTTCTTCTTCCTTTCCACGTCTTCTTCCTTTCTACGTCTTATTCTTCTTCTTCTCCTTCTTCTTCTTCCTTTCTACGTCTTTTCCCTTTCTACATCTTCTTCCTTTTCTATTCTTTATATTTCCCTTTTCTACGTCTTCTTCTTCTTCTTCTTCTTCTTCTTTCTTTCTACGTCTTTTTCCTTTCTACGTCTTCTTCTTCCTTTCTACGTCTTCTTCTTCCTTTTACATCTTCTTCCTTTTCTATTCTTTATATTTCCCTTTTCTACGTCTTCTTCTTCTTCTTCCTTTCTACGTCTTCTTCCTTTCTACGTCTTCTTCTTCCTTTCTACGTCTTCTTCTTCCTTTCTACGTCTTCTTATTTTTCTATTCTTTATATTTCCCTTTTCTACTCTTCTTCGTCATTTTCTATGTCTTCTCTTTCTGCGTCATTCTTTTTGTGTCCTACAACACACTGTTCATTCTCCTTTTTTGTCTGTTTATTTTTCTGTGTTTTCGTCTTCGTTAATGTTTCTTTTTCTCCTCCTATGCATTCATTTTTTATATTCCAGATTTCTCATTTAATTTTCCGTTTTTCCTTTTTTTCATTCTTTATTTTACATCTACTAATTTCATTCTTTTTTTGTTTCATTATCTGTGTTCTTCTTTGATTATTTCTTTATTTCTGCCTCTTTCATTCTTTTTCTTCTTTATTTCCTGTTATTTTTCAATACTTTTTTTTTTAGTTTAATTGCCCTAGTCCAGATTTATTTTCAATTTTTATAACTTCTTTCGTCGATTTTTATCTGTTTTTTTTTTTTTATTGTTTTCATTATTTCGGAGTTTTTTGTTTTTTTTTGTTTACTTTCTCTTATTCGCCCCAAACCAGACTAATTGCCACTTGGACCTAGTAATTGGGGCTCTATCTATAAGGACACTATATAGGGAGTTGAGCTGTGAGATGTCTGTTAATATTATATTTAAATTTCTGCATGTTAGCACAGTGAGGGAAGCAGAAGACATGGAAGGAATTCCAAGCTCCATCAGTTCGTGGAAACAAACTATTAGAGAATAAGGTTTTCTGACATGTAGTGGCCTCTACAGCGAAGGGGTGGAATTTTGTTAATGTCAGACTAGTCGATAGGTATTTATGTAAAGGAGGTACAAGTGCTACACGTTCGTCAGAGCACATGCCATTACAGAGCTGACAAAACAGGCACAGGGATGCAATATTCTGGAGGTCGGGAGACGAGTTGGTTGATAGTACGAGATGTTCTTTCTTTATTTTCCTCATTTTAAACAATTTTTTTCTTTAACCCTTTCCTTAATTTGTAGAATAATCAAAAGAACTGTAGTAGTCAATAACACACAACAACAACAATAATAATAATAATAATAATAATAATAATAATAGCAGCAACACTTACCAAGGGTCCATCTTATGCACAAGACAGACACCAGATTGAGCTGGACTGAGGGCTTGTATTTATGTACAAGCATATCCAATCAGGTGATTCAGCCAATCACAATCCAAAGAATAGACTGGCCCATGTGTGCACAATGGAATCTCCCATTGTGCCATAAATAGTTCTCCTCTTTCATGAGAGGTAACTTTAGTCTTTGTCAAGTTATCCACAACTTGAACACTGACCGAAAGTCCACTACACAATCCAATTTTGGTTTTTATTCATTTACTAGCAAGGGCGCCCGGCGTTGTCCGGCCGTAAAATACACTAAAATATGATATTTTAATTTATGCAGGTTTCGTATTTATTATTATAATCCAATTCTCTGTCGATTATTTCATATTATATTGTACCCAATATATAGTCCTAATTTTAAAAGTAAAATAAAAATGATGTGTCATCAGCTAGAATCGAAACAAAATAAACTTGATAACGGGGGTCGTAAAAAGTTATGGTGATCATTAAAAAATAAAAATAAAATGGAAAACAGAAAAAAAGAAAAATATAGGGATAAAAGCATTGAGCAGATAAGAAATCCGGAGATACATGTGTGTGTGTATTTACATGCATACACACATGCATACACACATATATCCCCATGTGTGTATATATATTTTTACAAGGTGGTCACCACTATCAAGGCCCGGAAGCCACTCAGGGATAAGGGTTATTGCGTGTACAGTACGTTAATGTTGAGATTTGATAGAGTGTCTACTTAAGGGGGCGGTTCATCAGGAATTTGTTTATTTTGCACTTAAAGACATCCAAGTTGTAGTCAGGTGGGAAACAGGCAGACGGAACAGAGTTCCACAGGCGTGCACTCCTAAAAAAGAAGCTTTGTTCATGGAAACTACGTTTTGGTTTTGGCACAGATAAAGAGTGGGGAAATTTTTGACAGTGGTTTCAGCTAGACGGGTGAAAGATCAGCGAGGGGGGACCAGGGATTGGAGCTCAGCTACATATTATCATGATTTTGGTGGACAAGATTCAAGCAAGGGCGGGCGAATAGTCCACAGAGTTGTATAATTATATAGATTATTCTCTCCTCCTTTTAATAGCCTTTTTCATCTCCATCCTATATTCGTTCTTTTCAATTTCCTCTTCTTTTGTGTCCTCCTTTATCAGTGTTCAAAATCTTTTACGTCCATTTGTATTTTTTTTTTATTCTGAGCGTTAATCACTATCCAGTTTCTCTCACCATCTCTTTAAATCCCTGACGTGGACCCAGAATCGGGACTACAAAAAGACAACTGGGAAAGCAGTACATGCTTTAAAGATATATTGAAAAGGAACAAAGTTGCAAAAACAAGTGGTGACGCAAGCGAGGTTAACTTGTCAGTCGAATCTCGGTAGCGAATCTTATTCGCCGAGAGTACTTGGCTCTCGATTAATATAGTATTTGGAAGAGTCCATTAATGGTTAGTTATATAATATAATATAATATAATATATATATATATATATATATATATATATATATATATATATATATATATATATATATATATATATATATATATATATATATATAAACAATTCCACGCTTTAAGCTCTTTTATCCTAACCTCCAAGCTTGTTTTCTTGCTCGTCTTTTAGACTTTGTTTCTATTTCTTTTCTTCCTTTTCCTTTCTTTTTCAACGGACAATCTAATTTTCACCCCTCCCCCAACTATTTTTTTCTCTGGCCAAATGTCACATTCAATAAAATTCATCTGTCCAAGAGCATTTCAAATATTATTTATTCTCGTTGAAGACAATTTAATCAATTATTTTCTCCACAAATCAGTAGCGATTTTCCTTCAAAATTTAAATAGCGGCATTCAGGAATCCATGCTAATACTATTAACGGTTTTCCATAGTATCAAGAGAAGGTATCAAACCTTGTTTCAAATAAAAAAAAACAACAAGCGAATATGGTGCAGAAATATTAGCTATGGAAAGAGTGAAACACTTAATATAAGCCCTTAACTCTTAATATTACATTTTGATTTCAGGCCATCAGAAGCAGGGAAATCAGGTCTAACTTCTATTTTCGCACTTTTTGTTTTGGTTTCTCATCTCTTGACATCAGTAATGGTTCTAATCTGATCTCATTATTATAAACTCGTCACAGTATTGAATGTCGGCTTTGGGGTTACCAGAAGAAATAAAATCTGACTAGTTGACACAAGCACATACCTGGCCGGAAGAACAAAACTCAACTGATTGACGCAAAAACAAAATATCCTGGAAAATAAATAGCTGATGATTTGAAAAGGACATCTGAAAAATTCACTAGCGAAGATGAAAGAATGTCATGAGAAGGAGTGCCCAGGAGTTATCAAGGCTGTAAAGAGGAGTTGGAGGAGTACATAAAAGTTCTCAAAGGTGTGAGTAAGAGTGCTCAGGGTTCTTAAACGCTGTGAGGAAAAGTACACAGCAGTGCTATTAATAATCAGAAGCATTCACATAGCAGAAAACAATACATTCAACCTAAATCCAAATAAATCCAATTTTCAAATTTGGCATCATACCAGTGAACGTGTAAGCGATGCTCAAAGCATTGATTAAAGACTAAAATAGTAGACGCTATGAAATGGCAGTTTGTGTAAGAAAGAGTTAAATAAGGAATTTGATTGAGAACCTGCAGTGAGTGCAGACCTGTGTCCATTTGCATGGAAGGCTGGTTCTCTTCTTTCATAACAGATCAATAGGCAACATTCGGACTGCAATCGGTACACCCAGAATAACTTCATGTAGTTTGCTCTCTTGTGTGGTTTCAATGGCAGTTATCAAAGGAAGCAGATATTTATAAAGAGGTCTGCTTCCTCAGCAGACATTTTTTTTTCGGGGGTTTACAGTGTTTGTCTCATTCCTATTTTTTTTTTTTTTTTTTTTTACTGATTAAAAATGGTGATTGTTACGAGTGAAATATGTAGGGATTCAAAGGTGTTATAAAAAGAAAAGACGAAAGTAGAAGTATAAGAATTAAAATAGTAGGAATGAAGGAGCCACACATTCGGGTGAGGAGTGATTAACTGTGGGGAGACATAAAAATGGTATGCAAGTAATACGGAATAAAAAGACAGAGGAAAAAGAATCAGAGTAGAAAAGATGAAGTCTCAATTCTCAATTGAATATAACTGATTTATATAAAAATGAAATAAAAATTAAATAAAAATGTCATAGGATTACAGATTGTATAATATTGTAAACATAAAGTCCAAATAAATATTGGTATCAATATTTATCAGACGATTCCAAGCAGATAAAAAAAAAAGCTCAATATGCGAGATAGAACAATAATGTAAATGAAAATTCGGAGTCAAATTACGTAGAATTAAAAACAAAATTTATCATTTTACAAACTTTAATAATTTGTAATCCTTTATCATGCAATACATTTTGTCGTAATATATATATATATATGCTAGCAGTTCATCCCGGCTTTGCTCGGGCCCTATGTACTGTTGATAACTTATATATACATTCAAAAGTTTGAATCATGTCCAGGTAACCTACATCTAACATTTCAAGTGTTCAGACCCAAAATTGGTGGAGGAGTTTGGTAGAGTTTGCAATGGTCAACGTTTTCAATTTTGATCTCTTGGCTGCAACATTTTCACCCAAAAACTATTTTAAAAGCTTGCTGCATGTCTGAATACCATTTATGTAAAATTTCAAATGTTTAGACGCAAAATTGGCTGCATAGTTTGCTAGAAACCGCAAAGATCAAATGTTTCGAACTTTGACCCCTTGGATGCTCAAATTGTCGGCCAAAAACATATTAAAAAGCTTGTGTAGACCGAAAATTAGCTGAGTAATTTGGTAGAGACCGCAGACGTTATTTTTTTTTTTTTTACTTTGACCCCAATTTGGACCCCTTAACATTTATTGTTATGGGCTGAAATCAAATAAAAAATTTTGATCCATGTCCAAGTAACCTACATCTAAAGTTTCAAGTGTTTAGACCCCAAATTGGCGGAGGAGTTTGGTAGAGTTTTCAAAAGTCAAATCGTTGAACCTTTACCCCTTGACAGCCGAAATTCTGCCCAAAAGCCGATTAAAAAGATTTTCCCAAATCTCAATACCCCTTATGCCAAATCTCGAGTCTGTAGATTGAAAAGTGACAGAGTAGTTTGGTAGGGAAATGTAAGCAGACACACACAGAGACAATTTCACTTTTATAGATATATAGATAGATAAAAAGGAGATGGACAACCATCTAGTCGGTAGTTCTACCATCTGGTCCATGAGACTTGTTAGGGTTAACAGTATTATCAAATGTCTATCCATATAAAAATAAAAACAAGTGAGTGTTTATTTAAAAAAAAAATATTTTCCTCTTATAGAAATCGCTCAATGCAATTCGTATTGGGTGAGAGTGAAACCGGTCAGCTGAATTTCTTGTTTATCCTTTTAATCATGAATATTAGGAAAAACTAGTGTGTGTGTGTAGTAAAACGTTCAAGGTTTAAGTTTAATAGATATTCATTTCAATTTTAGATGACACATAAAGTATTAAATAACAGAATTACAGATTGCAACAATTATATCTTTATTTATGAGTGAAGAGATTCATTTTTCACGGTCGTTTCGTCATCAATCCATATTTATAGCTTATTTGTCTGGATGAATGATGAAACAACTCTGAAGAATGAACCTCTTCATTGATAAAGATATAGTTGCTGGAATATGAATTCTATTGCTGTATATATATATATATATATATATATATATATATATATATATATATATTGTTAATTTCTCCTCTTAAGTCAAGCATAATAGCACTATAAACAAAGTCGCCACATATAATTCCAATAGGATCACGGTTCTTGCTGATAATTAATGCTTGTATTATATATCCATACATGATGATTGCATCGTCTTGTCAGACGAGTGCCAATCCCTAAAACATTTAAAATCCATGAGCCCAAATGTCTGAGTGAGTATCTATACAAATATGATGTTACAGAGTCTTAGCTTTGTACGACAGCTTAGTCTCTCTCTCGGTTCAAAATGTTGAGATCCAGCAACAAGCAAGAGCAAGATAGCCAGCAACAAATTAAACTGCAGACCAGCTTGATGCGGGTACTGGTCTTCCGCTTTATGGTTTTTTTTAAATCAGAGATTTGCTTCTCCTAGAAAGGTTGCCTTCACCATGGCTTACGGAAGCCCTCTCTACCCCAATACACATATACACACACACACACAAATATACACGGTGCTAGTTGGCCCAGAAAAAGAGTTCATTCTCTCTGAAGGATTATCCATACATACATACATACATACATACATACATACAGGGTATCCATAAAATCCGTGTTCACCTTAAAAATTTATAACTCTATTTGTATTTGAAATAATCTGTAAAAACAACTAGAAACTAGAAAAACCTTTTTTAAAAAAAAGTTTTTATTCATATTTAAGTTTTCTCATATCCTATATCATTAGCAGTATAAATGGCGGGGGACGCAATTTTGCAGGTAACAGAAAACATTTTCCATTTTCAACGTACATGCGAACTTTATGGACACCCTGTATACACACACACACACACACACACATATGATGCACCGACTTTTTTGAATTGTGGAATGTATGTTATAGGCAACCCACATTATTTATTTATTTGTAAAATGTACCATTTAGGAAATATGCTTCCAAACTCCCCCTCTTACCAAATAAACTTAAAATAAATGAGATATAGAAAATTTAATATATAAATTTGTTTCAATTCCAGAATAAAAGTCGATCAAATGAATTACAATAAACATTTTAATGAAGTGTATACCAAAATTATCAAATATCATTTATTATAGATAAACAAGAGATATGTAAACAAATTCATGAGCATTAGTTAAAGAAGAATAATTAACAATCGACTTTACTGAAAACAAAAATGGAAAATAGGAAAAAATCAGTTATTTTTCGCATACATTAATTTATTAGCTGACAGGCAGCAATCTGAATGGTTTAGAATACACATAACATCAGTTATCTCCCTTTGGCCGGTAGAGAACTTTTTCTTAAAATCCTTTGAGCTTGAGCATAAATTTTAGACATTGTCTTGAATCAAGATAAATGCAATATATTTTTTATATATATACCACTTTTTTGGCAATTTATAAGTTCGAAATCTCAGCGACTATTGATCAGAATTTATCGAATGAAGGTTCGTTGGAAAGCTAATAATCTGACTTGTGTCGTGGACATTTGCCCTTAAGGTTGCACATTATTGTTTAAACAAGTGGGAGATGACATTTCTAAATTAATTATGAACACCCACTTTATGGCCACTTTGGCAATAAAGTGGATATTCATATTACTTTAAATCAGGTTCTGATAGGTTCATAAGAGTAGTGGTTGATGGGCAGAAATCAGAAGCTCTTAGTATTAATGCTGGAGTCCCTCAGGGGTCCATCCTGTGCCCTATTCTCTTCCTGATCTATATTAATGATCTTCCAAATCACATCCTTACATCATTCGTAGACATCTATGCTGATGACACTACTATCTATGGTAGCACATCTAAGACCGTAAACGACCAAGTTCTCTCTGATTCTCTCTCTTCTGATCTTGAGCAAGTGGTACAATGGGAAAAAAGGTGGCTTGTTACTTTTAATGCATCTAAGACCAAGTTTTATCTTTACATCGTCAATGCTCTGATCCCCATCTGGCATCAATTGAAATGAATGGCTCTCGTCTTGAGGAGGCCTCATGTTTTGACAAGCTTCTGGGCTTGACCTTTACTCTTGATCTTAAATGGAACACATACATTAAATCCGTTGCTAAGGCTGCCAGAAAAATGGTGGGATCCTTCCATCGAGCCAGTAGATATCTCACTGCTAATGCAATTCTTTATCTATATAAGTGCCAGGTAGGTCCAAGGATGGAGTACTGTTGCCACATCTGGGCAGGAGCTGCTAGAAAGGACATCTTGCCTTGATAGAGTTCAAAATAGACTTCGTAGCCTTGTGGGGGTTGTCTTTTTCTCTTCCCTGCAACCTCTTTCTCACAGAAGAGATGTTGCAAGTTTTTCTCTGCTTTATCATTATTTTCATGGCAGGTGCTCGGCTGAGCTCCATTCTATAGTCCCCCCCCCTCGCCAAACTTTCACAAGAAACACCTGTCTAGCAGAAAACACTATCACTAGTTTCCCCCAATCTTTAGCTGTGCCTAAACCAAAGCGTAGATTCCATGAGCAAAGCTTCTTTCTTAGAACTGCACGCCTATGGAATTGTCTCCCGTTTTTCTGCTTTCCAGCTGACTACAATATGGTTGTCATTAAGTTTAACGTAAACAAGCTTTTGATGAGCCGTTCCATATAAGTTAACAAATTTACCGAATCTCCATTACTAATGGTTACTATATTGTTCAATTTCTACTGTACACTCTTTAACCCTTATCCTCGAGTGGCCTCTTGGTCGTGATAAGTGGTGATGTCTATCTAAAAAAAAAAATTAATATAGGAAAGTGATTCCCCACTTATAAAACTATAATTTATTCATGTCATTGAAATTACTCGTTCCTGTGATTTTTAGCTCTTTTAGTTTTTAGCGCCCTCGAAAACCATTAATAGTGGAAACTTTAAAGGATTTTTTGTGGGTAGAAAGGTACAACATCTTTACTACTATTTCAATCATAGTCTTTTGTTTTCTTAATTTTGCATATAAATTACAAAATATCTGATATTCCCCCAAACACTCTGGCCGTGATGGAGAGGAAACTAAAATTTGCTGCTATGGTTTCAAATGATCAGAAATAACAGCAAGGGAAGACTTGATTCCAAATATTTCTCATATGTTATCTCCCCGCTTTGGTTTTCATACATAAAGTAAATTTCACAGTGTATAAAGATTATTTGATGCTGGAGATATTCATAACCGTAGCCTATTTCTAAAAGAGGGGAGATATAACATATTTAGAATCAAATCTCCGCTTGCTGTGATTTCAGATCATTTGAAACCATAGCAGTAAGTTTTAGTTCCCCCCGTCCAACAATGCCAGAGGTTTGGGGGAAATAAATAAATAAAAATATATATATATATATATATATATATATATATATATATATATATAGTTAATTTCTCCTCTTAAGTAAGACATAATAGTACTATAAACATATAAACAGAGGCGCCACATATAATTCCAATATGATCACGATTCTTGCTGATAATTGATGCTTGTGTGTATTATATATATATATATATATATATATATATATATATATATATATATATATATATATATATATATATATATAATGTGTGCCATATATGTACGTATGGAACTTTGCGATAAAAGGAAGGGTAACTATAAGGAGATAGAAAGCAAGACATCTGTTTTCTTTAGGAGAGCAAGATAAATGAACATGTTAGTGAAACGAAAAGTAGAAAAGAAAGATTTCCTTCTTCGTATCTCACTGAACAATTGCAATGTTGTTAAATCAATAAAAAGTACAGACTTATAATCTTATATATTTTGTTTATTCTTGTTTTTTGTTTTTTTTTTTTTAGTTCATATATGTTTTTTTTTTTGTTTGGGGAGTGGCGTGGCTTGTCATTTTTTGTTTCGTTGCTTGAGGTTTCTTTAGTCAATAGCCCAGCACACAAAGAAGAAACTACTAGTGTGACACTTGCGGAAAATGTAACCTGTAAGATGGGAAGAACCTGTCTGCAGACTCTGTGGAGCCTGCCATCTTGTATGCTGACAATATATATTTCGATACACAATGCTATCTTGCCCCCGAACCATTTTCTCCAAGAAGAAGAAAAAGAAAAACCGAAGTGCAAGGAAACGGAAAAACATGAAGAATTACTGTACAAGAAAAATCGGTGGAAATCTTTTATGACGAATCAGAATCTAACGAAAAACAGAAAAAATCATAATAATAATAATAATAACAACAACAACAATAATAATAATAATAGCAACAACAATAATAAAAACTAAAATAAAGTCACTGTACTATCAATCATCGTAGGATCACTAAGAACAGCGCAAAAAAAATAATGATATATACAGCTAAAATCTTAACAAAAAAATCCTCGAATGCAGAAACTAATCCACGTAAAATACAAAAATTTACAAGCCATATGCAATAAAAATAAACCAAAACAATAGAACGGACACCATGGAAACTCAAAGGAACTGAAACAGCAAAAAAAAATCTAATAAACTCCTCCGCTTTCAGAAAAGTAATGGCACAAGTAAACAATAGGCATTACTAATGAAAAAAAAGCAATGACAAGTGGTTGTTGCGATAACGCAAAATTATTGCAATAGTTATGGAAAGAGTACTGGAAATCTAGAGAAACTTGTTGTCACTCAGACTCCAGGGAAGAACGCCGGTTTTATGAGTGAACAATCACTGATAATGACCTGTGTGAGAACTCCTAGCAAGTACATTATAGTAATAATAATGATAATATTTATTTAAAAAATGAAAAAGAAGAACCAACTATATAAAAGCCAGGAAAAAAGGAAATAGAGAATCTATGGACAAAGAAACAAAACGGTAAACCACATCATAAGTGAATGCAACCAGCTAGCTTGAATGGAATATAAGAATTGTTATGGAAAATTAATCTGTTTAGTCTGGGTTGGAATTCGTTTCAAATGGCTTTTATAATAAAACTTGAGATACAACTCTGTATTCGTTCATATAGAACGCTAAATAATATTTTGGTAAAATATTATTTTGTTAAAACGAAAAAATCAAAACAAATTGCACATAAATACACTACCGGGCAACACCAGGCTGTGATAGTAAACTTTGTATAATTTTAATCACTGTTATAACCGGATATTTTCAGTATAAAAATAAGTTAAATGGGGGGGGGCAGTTGACACTACAAGTCTGATATGCTATATTGTGGATCACACTGAATTGCATTCTGGGAGACATTGAATGCCTACTAGACACTATCCTCGAGTGTCTAAGGTCTCTCTGTACAGGGGTTTGTCAAAACAATCTGGCATGAGGATACTTTTTCCTAAAAGTAAACCCTGACTAAATATCCAAAATAACATAGTATTCGCTGCCCAAATAAGATCTCCTCACTACGGCTACCCCACAGCTTTTATGAGGAATGGTGCACCTCCAAGTGATATTACCTCAAGTAATAGCACGAAGCTGGATACTCCACCAGACTAGATAAATTCTTGTCCTGGAATCCAGTAAGACCAAGAGACCAAAATAAAAGATATACTACAATGTATGAAAATGGTTAATTGGGGAGAGGAAAATTATGTTCTCAATTTCTTTACTAACTCAGTGTTTGAGAGATAAAGAACTTTAATGGAACATTCGAATATCTATGTATCTCATACAGACTTCAAGTGTTAACCCCAGGTAGTGGGCCCCTTGATTTCTGAGAACTTCGACTGAAGTAAAATAAAACAGTGAAAAGCCGTTTATTTGCTTTGTGTGCCTTCATTTCTTTCTTTCTTTTTCTTTTTTTCATAAACAAATCAGCCCATACATAACACGATTTGAGATGTAGTTGTTGGTGCTCCTAGAATCGGCTGTTCAGCCTTATACTCACTATCATCCAGTTTCCTTATTCATTTCTAAACAATCTGGGGAGGGCGGGATTGAAACTGCACTAGAATAAGGTGGACCAGAAATTGATCATTGGGTTGGTTTGGTAAAGAAACTATGACGTTGAAAGACTCGGAACTCTCTAGTGATCTACTGCCAATACCCTCCAGCACCTCAGTATGGTGTGTATGTTTCAACGTTTGAAATGATGACTGTCTCTCAAGGTTAATATTATTAAGAAAAAAACAAAAAAAAACTTTCTGCTGCATTAGAAACAATTGTCATTTTTTTTTTGTACTTGAGTTACCACTTATTAAGGCCCGAAGGCCACTCGAGGATAAAGGTTAATGAATGTAAGGTGATACTGTAGTAATCGTTAATAATGTAAATTGAGTAGACTAGCCTCATAGGGGATGCCCTTTTCTCTTCCCTGCAACATCTTTCTCACAGAAGAGATGTTGCGAGTTTGTCTCTGCTTTATCGTTATTTTCATGGCAGGTGCTCGGCTTAGCTCCATTCCATAGTCACCCCTCGCCAAACTTTCACAAGAAACACCCATCTAGCAGAAAACACTATCAATAATTTCTCCCACTCTTTATCTGTGCATAAACGTAAATGTAGATTCCATGAACAAAGTTTCTCTCTTAGAACTGCACGCCTGTGCAATTGTCTTCCGTTTTCCTGCTTTCCAGCTGGCTGCAATATGGTCGTCTTCAAACTCTTTTTTATTGTCATCAACAATAATAAATAATAAACAAGTATTTGATGAGTCCATATAAGTTAACAAATTAGCAGAATTTCCATTACTAACGATTACTTTAATGTCCAATTGTCTACTGTACACTCTTTTACCCTTATCCTCGAGTGGCCTCTTGGCCTTGATAAGTGGTGATGCCTTTGTAAAAAAAAAAAAAAGTTGGATTTTAGGGCTACCATGTTCTTTAAATCAATCAAATATGTTCCTTAGTTATTTTTTCCAATTAAAATATTAAAATTGTAGCAATTTAATTACTTTTCAAATAATAAATGTTTTATGGTTTTTTTTTTTTTTACCTTAAAAATAATTGTGAGCTAAATATTTTCTTCACCTTTTAAAATTTATTTCTTAATTTTACTATTTTAGTCGACATAAGTTGATATAAGAACAATTCATTTTAAAATAGGTAAAGTCAAAATATTTTTACCTTAGTGACATCAGATTAATCACTAAGACTATGACAACAGCATATTCTTTTCATTGTTTTTGCTCTCAAGTATATATCTGACACGGTTAGGCGCAATTAATCAACTGAGAACCACGTCACTCTACGAAAAAAACATATATCAACGGATATATACCTGAGAATCAAAACAAGGAAAAGAATATGCTGTTGTCATAGCCCTATTAATCACCAATCACTATACTTGCTGATCGGACAATCTCATTTCTTTAAGTTTATGGGAACGGTAATAACATACATACAAACAAGAAATGCCATAGCGTATTTTATATCTAGATTTTTTTTATTGTCTACTTTTAATATAAGCTGCATTTTCTGGTTGTATGTATATCTGTCCGTATTTTTAAATGTTTGGCGAACCAAATATACGTTTTATTAAGTATACATATTTTTTCATTTTGTTCTTTAAATTTTCAATTTCTACAATGTGTAAATAAATGTCTTATTTGAAAGATGCAGACGTCGATAATCTATATAATGATGCCAACAATCTATGTGATGCGGTACTACGTGTTGGGAGTTATAAAGGGAAATAACTCGTTTTTCTCTTTCATCCTAACTTTTACAAATGGAAAATATTGCATCAATACAAAATAAATCTAAATGAATAAATACGGATGTTTCTATACCTCCAAAACAAGTCAGGTTGCTATTCCTTCTAAAACGGTATATAAACAAGACTAATTTTTTTTTTTATTATTCAATTTTCACTCCAAACAAGGCACAGTGCCACTTTGAAGTAGGGGGGGGCTACTATCGGGGACATAAGTTGCAGGGACATTATGAAGGGAGATGAGCAGCAAGATGTCTGTTCACATTACACTTGAACTTCTGCATGTCAGTACAGTTGGGAAAACAGAATCCTGGAAGGGAGTTCCAAAGTCTAACAGTTCTGGGAAAGAAACTATTGGAGTAGAAGGCTTTCTTACACCTTTCTTTTTTTACATGGAAGTCACCACTTATCAAGGACCGGAGACTACTTGGGCATAAGGGTTATTGCGTGTACAGTAATCAATGAGATAGTATTGTAGTAATCATTAGTATTGGAGATTTGATAGAGTGTCTTACTTAGGAGGGCGATTTGTCAGGAATTTGTTTATGTTGGACTTGGAGACATCCAAGTTGTAGTCAGGTGGGAAACAGGCAAACGGAAGAGAGTTCCACATTCGTGCACTTTTGAGAAAGAAGCTCTGCTCATGGAATCTACGTTTGGATTAAGGCACAGATAAAGAGTGGGAAAAATTATTGACAGTAGTTTCAGCCAGACAGGTGTTTCTCGTGGAAGATTGGCGAGGGGGACCAGAGATTGCAGCTCAGACAAGCACTTGCCATGGAAATAATAATAAAATAAAGACAGACTCGCAAGTCTCTTCTGTGGGAGAGAGGTTGCAGGGAAGAGAAAAAGGCCTCCCCCACTAAACTACGAAGTCTATTTTGTACTCTGTCAAGGCAGGATAGGCTGTTTTTAGCAGCTCCTGCCCAGATGTAGCAGCAGTACTCCATCCTTGGATGTACTTGACTTTTATACAGATAGAGAATTGCATCAGTAGTGAGATATCTTCTGGAGCGGTAGGGGGATCCCATCATTTTCCCAGCGTCCTTGGCAACAGACTTGATGTACGTGTTCCATTTCAGATCAGGAGTAAAAGTCAAACCCAAAAGCTTATCAAAACATGAAGCCTCCCCAAGACGAGAGCCATCCATTTCAATTGATGCCAGATGGGGATCAGAGTATTGATGATGTAAAGATAGAAGCTTGGTTTTGGATGCATTAAAAGTAACCAGCCACCTCTTACCCCACTGTACTACGTGCTCATGATCAGAAGAGAGAGAATTAGAGAGAACCTTGTTATTTACGCTCTTTGATGTGTTGCCATAAATGGTCATGTCATCAGCATAGATGTCAACGAATGGTTTAAGTATGTGTTTTGGAAGATCATTGATGTAGGTCAGGAAGAGAGTTGGGCCCAGGATAGACCCCTGAGGGACTCCAGCATTAATACTGTGGGCCTCTGATTTCTGCCCATCAACTACTACTCTTATGAACCTATCAGAGAGAAATGATTTAATGATTGAGAAAACATTACCAGTGATACTGTAGCTGGAAATCTTGTGAAGTAGGCCCTTATGCCATACCTTATCGAAAGCCTTTGATATGTTAAGAGCAATTGCCCTGGAAAAGAAGCCTTTGTCAAGAGATTCACTAATCCTATGAGATATAACCGTTAGCACATCTGTTGTAGATCTTGCGGAGCGGACACCATATTGCATGTCACTAAGAAGGTTGTTTCTGCTGAGGTGGTTGACTACTTCTTTATTTAATATGGATTCCAACAACTTACTCATGACACACAGGAAACTTATTGGCCTGTACTAAGAGGGAGATGACTTTTCACCGGAATTCTTAAATACAGGGAATACTGATGAGGTTTTCCAGGGTGGTGGAAAGCACTTCTCCTTAAGGCAACGTTTAAACAGTTTTGTAAGTATGGGGACAAGTTCTTGTGGGAGCTTTTTCAGCACTATAACTGGAATGCCGTCAGGCCAGTTGCTTTAGTGGAATCAAGGTTCTTGATTTGCTTGGCGACCTCACGCACAGATATTTGTATGCTGCATAGCGTGTTGTCTGTTATAGGAGGAAATACGGGGAGTTGATGGACTTTGTCGCATAGAGTAGAATTAGCTGCAAAGTTCTTGGCAAATAGTCTGGCCTTGTGTGATGCTGACGAGATGACCTCAGGTCCATTGATGATTGTTGAGATAGAACGTACGCTTCTGTTCAGGATCCTGTTTGCTATTTGCCAAAACTGGTGGGAACCAAGCTGCTGCTCAGCTACTTTAGATTTAATGGACTGAGTATATAGCTCTCTTGCATTTTTTATTACTTTGTTACAGTGGTTGCTGGCAGTCCTGAAAGCAGCTTAAAGTCTAAGTACATCTATTACGTTGGTAGCTATTGAAAAAGTGATTTCTGTGCACGATGGTAGCAGCACATTCTGGAGAGAACCATGGCTGGCTGTTGGTTTTTGTTGATAGTAGGAATCGGTCTATGCCTACAATTAACCATTCGGTAAGGTCTGATACTATAGAGGACACATCCTTTTTAAACATGGAATGCAAAGGTAGATCGGATATGAATGTACGGATGCTATCCCAGTCAGCCATAGAATAAGGAATTTCTACTGTGTAGGGGTGGGATTTAGCTGCTTGTCAGGTTTATCAAGGGTATTTACGTCAACTTGTAGCACAGGCAGAGGGAGGCAACATTTCGTCGATGGGACAGAGATTTAATCTTAGATGACAATTCATGACATATGAGGTTGGGGACTCTCTTTTGAACCTTGTCCAGGAGCGAGAGACAAGCAGCAGATGCACCAGCCCAAATGTGACAACAGTATTCCATACATGGGCGAATGGTGGCGTTATAGAGGTGCAGGATACTTTCAGACGTAAGTAGCTTTCTAGCACGGTAGTGTCTAATAAATTAATATTATGCAATATACATTTATATATGGTATTAACAAATACTACAGTATATAGGTCGTAATTATATCAATAGTATGTTTATTATAATTATTAATACAATTAATTAAAGAGTTTATTAAAATAACAATAGCACTTCCAAAATATTTTAGCAACTCATGTTCAATCATTATTATTTCTTACTCATTAGTTCTCACACATACCATTACCGGTGTTCACAGATGTTTAACTCCAGATATCTTATACTCCGCTCGTCCTTCGATCACAATTGCAAATCTATTGCCTTCTTGCAACAACAGTTTAATATCGAGTTAACACTTCTAACGGCCAGACGCTTACTAAGAAAAATCGAATGACGAGAATCCTCCATAGGATTTCAGTACACTCTGTGCCATTTGACGTCATTACATTTTCTCAGACCATGAAGAATCAATTTACGTGAAACCTGTCAATATTTGTGCTACCACATTTTTTTTTCATTTGTGAAGTGTGAACAGTTCTAGATTATAAGATACATCATAATGCAGACTCAATCTCTTAGATTCGTCTATCACAATATACATGTGATTGAATAACCTGAACTGGTTATGTGGATTATTTTTCATATTCAAGGTTTTTTTTTATAGTATTTCAGCTGTTTCATCAGTTCTAAGTCCTAGTATTTTTCGAAGATTTTCTGAATTTTTCTAGTATTTTTTGAGGATTTTCTGAATTTTTCTAGTATATTTCGAAGGTTTTCTGAATTTTTTCTAGTATTTTTTGAAGATTTTCTGAATTTTTTGTTATTTTCGAAGGTTTTTGGAATATTTTCTAGTATTTTTAAAAACTTTTTTTTACATTTTTTTCTAGCATTTTCCCAAAATTTTCAGATTTTTTCCTACTGTTTTTCGAACAGATAATATAATAGTAATATTCACCATGCTCCATATCCCTTTTGCTCTCTAGTCACTTCATGTTTTCTCCAGAATCTGTGTCCCAAGAAACGTAAACAATATTTCATTTTTTTTATTCATTTCCAATTGAGGTCAAACGGCTGCTCAATCTTCATGCATTCCATTCTCCAGTTTTTCCAAAGTATCCGACATTTAGACTCATCTAGCCTGGCACAAGGCCAGTCGTTATAGTATATATAACGTATATAAAACCAAGGACTAATGATAATAAACTGAGACTGTGGGATTTAATATTTACACGCCAGAACCAAAGTCTACCAAATCTATCAACCTAAAGTCATAAAAAAGAGATGGAACAAATCTGAATTGCAGAGTTTGCCATGAAAATCTGACAACACTGGATTCTTTCAACTAACGCCAATGGACTAGAAAACCAGACATGACAGAGTGGGCCAATATATTCACTGAACCTTTTCTAAACATTATGGCGCAAATCATCATGAAAATCGGTATTAACATTCACCAAAGTTTATCTGTAGTAGTAGCAGTAGTAGTAGTAGTAGTGGAAGTAATAGCAATTATCATAAGGCTTTAGTGTTCATAGTGATCAGACCATAAATGCTAACAGCCCAGACATGATAATTAAGAACTTGTAGTAAAAGGCATGCCTACTCAAAGACACTTCAGTTCTGTGCAATGTCTTGAATGCACATATTCACACACATTTGCAAATATAGATACCAATGTCCTATGTATAGCACACAAAAAAATAGAATCTGCGGAAAATCTCTGTCATCCAGTAATTATAGCCACAAACGGATTCGTGAAAAAGAATTTCAAAAACTATCTAGCGAATATACCCAGAGAACTAAGTACAAGAGAAATACAAATAATTATAGGGAAGGTTAGAATCTTTAAAAGATCTCTCGATTCGACTGTCTGAAATAGGTGGTGCATGTCTGGTATCCGATATGATGCACCATCCTGAGCAAAAAACAAAAGATAAAAAATAGAAAAAGAAGTATGTATCTCTTATTATAAAAAGCTGACTTAATCAACTTTTATTAAGCATATAAATATCCCCAAGTTTATATAGAGGTAATGAAATAACTTATTCTTTATTCAATTTCTTCAAAGACTATTGATTTTTATATATATATATATATATATATATATATATATATATATATATATATATATAACTACTTCATTTATTCACATAAATTAATATACAAAAGTATAAATTTATGCGTAAACTTTAAGTATTTACTTCAAAAGTGCTCAATACGTAGGTAGAGCTAGTTAGTAATTTATAAAATATATATGGCAATTAAGCTACACTGAATATTCCGCGTTTCATCCACTCTAGGATTCTTCAGGGGGACGAAACGCGGAATATTCAGTGTAGCTTAATCACAATACATATTTTATAAATTACTAAATTACTATATATATATATATATATATATATATATATATATATGGTGGCTTAAAAAATTTTCCAGACCGGTTTCATATGGGCACTTTTATTGAGAGTATATGCATGAAACTTTAGTCCTCTTCGAAATAATCTTCTCCGGCTGCAATGCACTTGTTGTACTGTTCCAAATACTTCTGGAAGATCCCATGGAAGTCATTTTGTGTGAGCATGTCAGTGACCCTCGGCACAGCCTCTTTCCTCTCCTCAATTGTCTCATTATGACAGCCTCTAAGGGTTTTCCCTGAGCTTAGTGAATAACCAAAAGTCACAGGGAGTAAGGTCTGGACTATATGAAGGGTGTGGAACTGTCTTGATGCCAATCTTGGTCAAATAATCTGTGACAAGGATGTAGTTGTGGACTGGTTCATTTTCCTGGTGGAAATGGCACTGATGCAATTTGAAAAATGCTGCCCTCTTCCGATGAAATCTCTTCCTAACTCTTGTAAAAACTCAACATACTATACCTTGTTGACTTTCTGTCTAGTGGGAACCCAATGCATGTAGATCATGCTTGTGCTGTAAAAAAAAAAGTATCATAAGTTTCTGGGTGGATTTGCTCTCTCTGGCTTTCTTGAGTCTGGGAGAGCCAGCATGCTTCCACTGGGAACTTTATCTCTTGGGCTGTTGGTCATAGCAGTAAATCTAGCTTTTATCGCAGGTCACCAGAGCATCAAGAACTGCAAGATCTGAATTGATCAGCTCGACCATTTCCCTGCTGTCATATCTTTCTTTCTGATCTTCTCTGAGCAGCCTTAAGACAAACTTTACAAAAATCTTCTGCATCTTCAGTACCCTGCGAATAATTGTGTGTACAGTTCCCACACCGACATCAAACTGAAATTATAAAAATTGACAAGATCTATAGTAATAACATAGTGAATTTTCAAGAGTCTATGACAATTTTAAATGCCTGTACAAAAAAAGTCTAGAAAGCTATTTGAGGCACCTTGTATCTCATTATACAAAAGCTGGGTTTATGAACGTTTTCTTCTCTATTTTGCTCCCAAATTTATTTGATAACGCGCATTATTTTCCATAAGAATCCAAAGAAGAAAAAAAAATGAAGTACAATTTTAAAGATGTCCGCCAAGTTTTTTTTTTTTTATTTTATCTCAGATATTCAGTCTTACATATTAAAAGGAAAAGATGTTGCATTTAAAATAGCTGATTTCTAGTCATGGCATTGCAAAAATATTTCCAATGCATTTTATGATGACATAAAAACGTGTCGGCAGTGATTAATACATTAAAGCATCTAAAGTTTCTTCTTTTTTCAGTAAGTATGAAGACATAAAAGAATTCGCCTCATACATACATTCCACATATGAATTCGACGTAATAGATGTCCCTTTATCCATACCAATAAAGAGGATGTTGCAGCAAAATCCGACACTAAAAAAAAAAAAAAAAAAAAAAAGAAGCTAAATGAGTTATCATGAGGTAATGATGTATGTGATGAAGCCTTGGTAAGACAAGATCATTTTCAGACTCTCTCTACATCTTCCATCAGGACTCCGCACTTTAACACGGAACCAAGACGACCGAGCCATGGATGCATAACAATGTTCACCTCTGATCGCCAGATTTGTGGCCAGTCTCCTCACTGACTCCCCCTTGACTATTTCTTCTGGGCATGATCGGAACCAAGACCAACAAGCATGCCCATAATGCGCTAGGCTCTCTGAAGGTTGTCATCATGCAGGGGTTCACTGCTATAGGTGTTTACTGCATCATCTCTAATGGGTATGACTCATTTCATGTCCACCTTGAGATGATTGTCTCTGCTGTCGGCGATTTCATTGAAAAACAATGTCTTATGTTCTTAATAAACCATTGGGTTTCTACATAGACAATTTTTGGTTTTATTACGTTTTTCATTATCATATAGTCAAGCTTGTTATTTGGTGCAACCTGCTGTATGTATCTATATTCTATAGTGGAGTATTTTTTTTTTTTTTTTTTTTTTTTTTTTTACACAGAGATCACCACTTATCAAGGCCCGGAAGCCACACAGGGATAAGGGTTATTGCAAGTACATTACGTTAGTGAGGAGATTTGATGAAGTGTTTACTTAAGGGGGCGGTTCATTAGGAATTTATTAACATTAGACTTGAAGACATCCAAGTTGTAGTCCGGAGGGAAGCAGGAAGACGGAACAGAGTTCCACAGGCGTGCAGTTCTAAGAAAGAAGCTTTGTTCATGAAATCCGCGTTTTGA
>NC_136503.1:53387254-53637254 GCF_053919585.1 Euprymna scolopes | reverse complement strand
CGTGGGACCGGGAAAGACAAATGGTCTACGTTACGATCCTGGCCGTGGCGAGAATGGTGATTTGGACGTCGCGTCTGCAAGGTTGCCGGGGGGTGTTGCCTTTTTCTGATCAAGATCTGATCGCTTTCTTTAAACACCAACTACGGGTGAAGATCAGATGTGATAGAAGAAGGCTGCATCGCGCGGCATTTGACAGAAGATGGATACATGTGGCAAGTCTGTGTGTACGAAGAGGAGCCAAATTTGAATACGTGTTCCCCGCCTAGGTGTGGAACGCGCAGTTCTGTAAAGTAAAATTAAACAAGTAGTCTCTCAGCTAGCTGAGTGTGTGTTCCATCCCTCCCCGATTAGGAAGCCTCCAAGATCCCCATCCCCTCTTACCTGCAATTTTTGTTCTCACCCCTACCTCTAAATTTTACCCATCTTGGAGAAAAAGAAATACAAACTAACCTCCATCCCTTACCCACAAAAATTTTCTTTTCTCCATTCACCCCCATCTAGAGGGCATCCCCACCTAGAGACTGACCTGCAGAAGCGAGGTTCCTTTTACAAACCTAGTGGAACGGGCAGTCTATCAATTAGACGGGGTTGGGAGGGTCCTACTAATCACCTTTTGTTTTTTCTTCCCCCGCCCTCGACACAAATGAATTATTGTTACCATTTTATTGTTATCTTTTTTGTTTTTACACGTCAATAAAAAATGTTTTAAAAATTGGGAGTTACTAGGACGTCCCCCAATACGAAAGGGTGAATGCGGTATTATGGTGAAAGAAGATACTAGCTGGGAGAAACTTTTGACTTTGTTTAGTTCTGGAGTGACAAGGATGACCAACGACCCCCAAAATCCCCCCTTTTGAGTTGGCCATGTGCCTAAGTTTTTTGTTCATCGTTGTTTTTTTTTTCTGTATTTTTTTAACATGAATAAAAGATTTAATATCTCAAAGTGTAGTATCTGTTCCGGCAGATGCTGCAAGCTATGACTAGCAAAGACCAGATGTGGGGGCAACCCCACATGCCTGACCTTTAACCAGCTCCCATTTCCCACCTCTCGGGAGCTGGTCCCTTTTTCCCTTCCCCCTCCCTTCACTCCTCACATTAAAAATTGGCCTTGTGCCTAATTTGCTCGGTGGGGGAGCAAATAAATACCATCTGTTCCGGCAGATACTGCAAGCAAAGACCCTATGTGGGGGCGACCCCACAGATAAGACCTTGGTCAATGTAGGAGCAACCCTTCATACCAATTGTCACTATCCAGCTCCCCTACTCCCTGGGGAGTTGGTCCCCATTTCCCCTTCACTCCTCAGTAAAAACCGGTCTTGTGCCTAATTTGCTCAGTGGGGGAGCAAATAAATACCTGGCCTTCGGACCAAGATCACAGTGTAGTATCTGTTCTGATGATACACTTCACCTTTTCGGTTCTCAGTCAGTGGAGGAGAAATCCTTCATGACTGAGACAATTTTTGTTTTTGTTCCTATCCAGAGTGCCCATTTTTGGGAAACTGGATTTTTCCCCCACATTACAAACCGACCTTGTGTCTAACTCTGCCCTCGTGGGGAGGAAAATACATAGGAATATATATATATATATATATATATATAAACTAGCCTGGGTTGCCGGCTGTTTGTAGGTGTGTGTTGAGCAAAAAAAAAAAAGTGATAGTAGGCAGGCAGGCTCGAACCCGTACTGCGAAGGAGGAAAAGAAAGTGAAAAAAAAATATGACGTCTTTCCCGTTACGTCCATTACCAAACTGGAGGTAGCGAAGGTTTAAATTAAGGCTAGTCAATCGGAAAAAGGGGATGACTTTCAAAAATATCGCCGAAAAAAGCGACCCCTCCTTGTAGAAAAGTACCTAGTTGAGGGTGAAGGAATTACTGTTTTTGTCCAATTTTAAGATAGTTGTCACCCGAAAGGTCGAGCTTCAAAACGATACCGATCTGATGAAATCCCGTCGTCTCTGCCGAAAGTTATAAGCAAACATACATACACAGATACATACATTTAAACAGACAGGTGAGATTTCTATTATAGATGTACTCGCTAGCGTTCTCAATTCGCTATTGTATTTACTATTTGAAACCAAAGTGTTAAATAATGGGCGTTTCATTCATAAATTTGTTGTAAACACAAAATAAATCTTTATTCATATGAACAAGCAGAGTCCGTGGAAATTCTATGGAACTAGAAATATATTTCATCAATGTGTTTTAATAAAATTGATATTTTTCTTGATAGCGCAAAAAATTATTTTCGTTTGACAGAAAACCAATAACACACAGCAAATATGAGTTTATTAACATTTCTATGAAAATAGGGTCTATTGCATTTTAAATATAGACTGACCAAAATAAGTTGAATTAATAAGTACTAATAAATACTCAGAAAGTAATATTGTGCTATATAGTTCAATACAAATAACAAAATCACATTGTAAGAGACAATCTTTAATTTACTTCTTCAGTCCAGCACCCTTTGACAGTGTTCTTTTTTTTTCTCTGTTTCTTTTGAATGTTGTTTTTTTTTATTACATAACATTTTGCTGATTTCCATATTCAGTGAAAAACCATTTAACGTCGAAATTCGTACGAGTTCCTTTTTCACACTCGCAACAACGATCAGATATTATTATGATATTCGAAAATGAGGCTACATCATATGTTTGTCCAGAGTTGCCAGATTGGCCTTTTTAAAGCAATATTACAGGAATTTGGCATTATTTTTGAGTCAGTTTGACCTTAAAAAAATAGTATTTTGCCTTTTTTTTTTAAATATAACGTACGAAGGAAGGAAGGAAGGGAGGAAAGAAGGAACAAGCAGGATATCATATAGATTATAATGAATTGATATTCGTATTTAACATATCTATAAAAATTAACATTTTGATAATTTTTATACAAAGTTATTTTTCTATAGTACAAATCTCACTCGTTTGTTTAAATGTATGTATGTATGTATGTATGTATGTATGTATGTATGTATGTATGTATGTATGTATGTATGTATGCCTAAAACTTTCGACAGAGGCAAGGGATTTTCACGAGATTGGTATCGTTTTGAAGCTCGACCTTTCGGACGACAAATATCGAAAAATTGGTAAAAAAAACAGTAATTCCTTCACCCTCAACTGGGCACTTTTCTACAGGGAGAGGTCGCTTTTTTTCGCCGATATTTTTTTAAAGTCATCCCCTTTTTCGAGTGACTAGCCTTTATTTAAACCTTCGCCACTTCCGGTTTGGCAATAGACGTAACGGGAAAGACGTAACGTTTTTTTGTTTTTTTCACTTTTTTTCCTCCTTCGCGATACGGGTTCAAGCCTGCCTGCACACAGACTAGTTTTTAATATAACACCATCAAGAAATATAGGTACCTGCAACGCGCGCCACAGTTTTACTCCCCCCCCCTGTATATAACACGATGTAACTGTAATTAATTTATTATTATCATCCTAACTTTTTTACTATTTAAAAGAAGAAGCTTCAAATAAACTGCTAATATTCTTTTTTTTTTAATTTTTTACAGCTTACAAAAATAATGAAAATGCGAGACAAAAATCGTGTTTACATTATCGATGCATTAAAACAACGTTCCTATGTAGTAACGTGTGTTAAGCCGTTGACACGCCTATATTTTAAAAATCTAGCAAAAATCAAATAATAGTCATATTTACCTGAAATTTGGAGTTATGCATTTGTAATTTTATATTTCTATTTTATATATATATATATATATATATATATATATATATATATATATAGGTAAAAATAGAAATATAAAATTACAAATGCATAACTCCAAATATTATCTGTCTGTTAGCTTTTTGTTTCAACTATATATGCACTGTTTAAAAATACTTTTTTTTTTTTGCATTATTGATTAAAATAGCAGTAACCCATTTGGATAGTAACATTGAAGTGCTGAATGAAAACCTATCATATTTATTCATATATATGAGCTTCGTTCCAAAAGTAAAGCATCCTATGCCTTTTATTAACTCAAAAAGTTGAAGAGTTACAGAGACGGGAGTGGACAGATTAAAATGAGCGACCTTTTGTGCCCCAGAATTTATTTTTTTACATAGTCAACAATATTCTCAATGCACTTTACCAGGAATTCAATGACGTATCTCTTCTTCTGATGCGCGTTCATGACGGAGGTGACTTAGAGTCTAACACCGTCAATATCTGTAACAGAGATGAAACTTTCAGATCATAAAAGTTCAGTCGTCATAACAATGCAATTTGCAACACTGTTTGATTTATTCTGACGGAATAAAAACATACAAGGCATTAATTTTGGAACACCCCCTCATACACACACACACACACACACACACACATACACTCTCACACACATTTATTTGTGTGTGATTTTCGACTGAATGGGTGAGTCTCTTTTGCCTATTTGGTCATGCATTTAAGTAATAAACGGTGTTCTTTGATCAGTTTATCTATATTGAGCATCTGATTCGTTCCATTCCAATGGAATTCTCTTCTTTTCTCCTTCATTTACTTACAAAGTTAATCTCTCAAAGCTTTATATTCCAGAGACACAAATTGTTCCTTTTATTTTGCTTATCAGATAGATCACAAATATTGGCGTTTAGAATTCTTGTTGCAGCGCGTACACTTTTCTGAATTCCGATTAGATATTGACGGTATGAGATTTTAAGAAAGTAACCACAGTCGTAGACGTGTGTCCGAAGCAGACATACGTCATTGAATTCCTAGAAAAAGTGCATTAAGAATGATGGTTACTATAGAAAAATAAATTCTGGAGCACCAAAATGTCGCTTGTTTTAATGGTACTATTCTGGTCTTCACAATTCTTTAAACTTTTTGAGTTAAACCGTATGAATTTTTAAGATCGGATTTTGTCTATTTTCGATACTTATCAGATGGATTTCTGTACAAAACACATCTAAAGAACACTGCCAGACATATAAATTACCTTTGTGTGAAATTTGCAAAGGATTGATTCAGCCGTTTCGGAACCTATGAGGAAGGAACTCGCACACACAAAGGGACTTTTCTATTAGAGTTGAGAAAGATAACCCACTAATTCATAGAGTTTGTCAATATTTGAACTTCTCCCGACTATATTATCTGAAGAATCAGACAGGGGCGAGGGTGATAAAAACAAAGTAATATGGTTGACGAAAATAGTGAAACGTACAGAGAAATAATATAGAACATCTTTGAGTTTTCCTGCTCAACCCAATAGTTCTTATGTTTCTGAATTTTGAGACGAGGATTGAAAATTCATATTTGGATTATACAGACTACTGTTTTCATCTTGAGTATTTATTCCACAATATTTCAGTCGATGCAACCACCGCCTGCAACACTCAACATTCAATTGCAAATTACTTAGGACCCATACCCAGTCATGGCTGACAGAACGAGAATTTGCTACCCCTGTCGATTAAATAAAGGACTGCATTCGAAATTACAGATTTGCGAGTTCAACAGAAAGATTCCCAAGTTCGACAAGATACAACTGAAGAAGGTTGGAGGTTACATCAACCAAAAGGTTGTAGAAAGTAACACTCTATTAGTCAGAGCAATCCAAATAATACATAGAATTACTATTCTTAGGTTTTGTCATCTGTTGCTTGTCTTAGAATCATCTGTTTTTTCCTTAACTCGCCGGGTTCTAAATACGATTTCCTATCAGTCTAACATGACATGAAGACATTCAATGTTTTAAGTTAAACAAAATATAAAATAAGAAAGAAAATTTTTTATAGAAATAACAAGTCATATTTCCATCAGAAACTGATCTGTGGAACTTTGATCTCCAGACTCTGTATGGCGAATTAATTATCCTTTGATTTGGTCTCTCACGAAAGGAACCCTGATTCTTTCGTAGAGTTTACGAGATCAATAAGAATCCTGCTCTTCTAATATTGGCAATATGGTGCCATTGTTTGTCAAGAGAATAACAAACTGTCTTTAACTGCTTCTTTAATTCTTCGCCAGGTTTTCTTTTGATTCCGTTTGAACTGAACCACTTCACAAGAATTAAGATTATCATGTGTTTGTTTTCTTTGTTTCGTGGTGCATGCAGCCGTTTCGTTTTCAATTTCCTTACTGAAGAGCTAGATACGAAAGATGTTGATTAAAAAATAACACCAAAGAATTTGTTTAATGCCAACTATTTATGAGAATATTCATGTCATGATGCACACAATTCTTTTTACGACATGCTATGTGTACGTGTTCATAATTTTTTTTTTCAAATATTTTATTTTTTATATTTACCCACTTTCAAGCACACTACCACTTAAAAAAGAGCTGTTGTGATTTTAGGACCAGATTTATAAGTGCATCCCAAATTAGTAGTTGTGCAGTGAGATGTTTAAATTTAAATGTCTGCACTTTGGTATAGTCAGGGAAACAGGAGGCAGGTAGAAAATTCCAAAAGTTAGCAGTATGAGAAAGTAAACTATTAAAGTAGAAAGCCTTTTGGCATCTGAGGTCGTTTGCATTGAAGGGTTGGAATCTTTTACTTTTATTCAGTCCAGAAAAGGCGCATCAACACTCAAGTGTAAGGGGCCACTGTGATTTAGAGTCCAGATAAATAAGTGTAAAACTGGCTTCGAAATCTAGTCAGATGGGCTTTCCTCTTCCCTGCAAGTTATTTCTCACAGAAAACGTTGCGACCCTGTCTCTGCTCTATTTTTATTTTCATGTTAAGTGCTCGTCTGAGCTTTCATCTATGGTCCCCCTTGCCAAACTTTTGCAAAAATCACTCGACTAGCTACAACTGCTATCTACAATTTCCTCCCACTCTCTGTCTCTGCCTAAATCTAAACGCAGATTCCATGAACAAAGCTTCTTTCTTAGAACTGCATGTCTGTGGAACACTGTTCTGCTGCCATGCTTCACGACTGTCTACAATATAGTAGGCTTCAAGACCAATGCAAACAAGTTCTTGTTGAGCCGTCTCTTTAAATAATAACATTTAACGCAATTTCACCATTAACGATTACTACACTATCACCTTACATTCATTAACTGTTATCCTCGAGTGGCCTTTGGGCCTTGAGAAGTGGTGACTCGTTTGTAAAAAAAAATAAAACCAGTAAAAAGTAAAGTTCCAGGATATCAGAAGGCTTTCTACTCTAATAGCTTCTTTTCTCAAACTGCTAGCCTTTGGAATCCTCTCACTAATCCCTACTTCCCTGACTATATCCAAATGTAAGCATTTAAATGTAACGCAAACAAAGATCTCGCTTCACAACTCACCACTTAGGATGCCCCCTATAAATCTGGCGCTTAAATAATTTTCCATGGATTTCTAGGAAGGAAATGTTTACGACCCAGTAGGTGAAAACAACAGAACAATTGCGTACCAAAAAAAAATTAAATAAATAAAACAGCTAAGTACATATTTAAATGTATAACTCATGTAAAGGTGGATATGTTGGGAGTCTATAGTGAAGCAATTGTTACCCAATCTCCAACTGCACATCTTTGAATGTGAATTGCTCAAGTTCTTTGGCAAACATTACCAAGGCTTAAGGGTCTGATATACCCTGCTAATAAACTTAAACAGGATGCATTATTTCAAACAGATTTATGTCTTTATAAGATACACAACATATCATAAAATGAATGGTTGTATGAAAAAGTTAAAAGGAAACAAATTAAACACAGGAAAATGATCATCACAAACGAGGTTTACTGAAGACGTACTTTGAGGTATATATATACAGTGATGAACATATTTATTGGCACGGTAAAATAAAAGTTAAATTTTGTCTAATAAATTCTAAAAAAGGGATTAAATTAAAGAAAATAACAAAGTATATTATGTATTTTTAACTGGCCTTTCCGATGCAGCAATCGGATTTTAGAAAAAATAAATAACAAAGGAACAACAAACATAATTGCAAAAAACCCTTGTTCAAAATTATTGGCACGATTTATTTAATAATCAATTGTATAGCCTTTGGCCTTGATTACCTTCCTCAGTCGCTTTTCATAGTTTACAACCAAGTTGTTGCACTCTTCAGTAGTAATTTTAGCCCACTCTTCCTGACAATAATCCTCCAATTGAATAAGATTCTTAGGCTTCCTTTGCATTACCCTCAATTTTAATGTTCTCCATAAATTTTCAATTGGATTAAGGTCTGGGCTTTGTGATGGCCACTCCAAAACATTAATATGATTGTCCTCAAGCCATTTCTTAGTCAGTTTAGCCGAATGCTTTGGGTCATTATCTTGCATGAACCACCAACGACGACCAAGTGAGAGCTCTTTAGCAGAGTCTTTCAGGTTTTCATCCAATATTTTAACATAATCTTTCTTTTTTATGCTACCTGTGACCTTAACAAGTCGCCCTGGTCAAGAGGCAGCAAAGGATCCCCAAAACATCAAACTGCCTCCACCGTGCTTCACTGTGGGTATGGTGTTCTTAGGCAGGAAAGCTTCGCCAGATTTTCTGTAAATATAAGACACTTTATTATGGCCAAATAACTCTATTTTCGTTTCGTCAGTCCATAGAACACGTTTCCAGAATGCAACATCTTTATCAATATGACGTTTTGCAAAGGCTAGCCTTGCTTTCAGGTGCATAGGCTTCAAAAAGGGAGTCTTTCTCGGACGACATGCTTTTAAACCAGCTCTCTTCAAAACTCTACCAACTGTATGTCGAGATACATTCACTCCAGAGGTGCTCTGTTCATCAACAATCTCCCCAACAGAGATCCTTGGGTTTTGTTTTACGTGTCGAACAATTTTCCGTTCATCTCTTGGGGAAAGAATCCTTTTTCTCCCTCTACCCTCTAAACTCATAACGTGGCCTTGCGATTTGAACTTGTTTATTATGGCTCTAACAGTGGATTTGGGAAGGTTTAGCTTCTTTGAAATCTTATCATAGCCCTCCCCATTGGTATGGCATGCTACAACAAGCTTCCTGACGTCTTCGCTGTGTTCCTTAGTTTTAACTATGGCGATTGAAAATTATAATTTAGTCACTTATAATAGTTTAAATAAATCGCTATCTAAAAATTATCTGAAAAAAATTATTCACTGAATTAGCGTTAAACAAGCATAATATGGCTATAAAAAAGTTCAGAAAGCACGTAAACCGGAAATTGATTGATATTATACTGATACTAAAAGAAAAACAAAGCCGTGCCAATAATTTTGAACAAGGGTTTTTTGCAATTATGTTTGTTGTTCCTTTGTTATTTATTTTTTCTAAAATCCGATTGGTGCATCGGAAAGGCCAGTTAAAAATACATAATATACTTTGTTATTTTCTTTAATTTAATCCCTTTTTTAGAGTTTATTAGACAAAATTTAACTTTTATTTTACCATGCCAATAAATATGATCATCACTGTATATATATATTATGGCAGTAGAGTTTAGTTTCCTAGAAGTACATCCAATGGAACAACATGTGTCTACCAAACAGTGCTCAATGAGTAAACAGAGCAGGTATATTAAATTTATTTATACAAACATTGGTGGCTACATATGTGGATACACGTTCCTGCAATCTCTCCAGCACGGGTGATTACAGAAACATGTATGCACATATGTAGCCATCAATGTTTTTATAAATAAATTTAATATATATATATTGAGAATATTGGGAATGATATTCGATTGCTCCTCACACACACACACACACACACACATATATATATATATATATATAGTCATCCACATACAGTACTGTTTCGCTCTCTCTCTCAATATATATATATATATATATATATATATATATATATATATATATATATATAGGCGTTATAGCTCGTTGACTTTGAATGAGTGCTTTCTGCTGAATTGATAGTCGAGTATGGTTAAATTTGTGTTGGTTTTATTTTAAAATGAAATACTAATCCCTATTAATCCCTAACAGTACATCGAACAGATATCATACTACTTAGTTCGTAGTACGTCATCATAAGCGTTGATACAACGTTTAAACCAGATCGGACCAGTAGTTTCCAAGAAAATTTGGAATGGAATAAAATAACAACATACAGAGAAAGACAGAAATATAACACACACGCACACGCACACACACACACACACACACACACACACGCACACACACGAATGAATGTTAATGTTTCGACATGAGTGAATCTTGGCCGAAAACGTTATTCATGTACTAAACTTAGGAGAATTTAATATAAAACTTTTCCATAATAGACTATTGGAAAAGATGCTTGCCAAAATTGTCTCATGCTGCAACCGATGGGTAAACCCGGACTCTATCTTCCCCACAACTCGTTCGACATCCGTCCCACCCACAGTCACCTCTCAACCCACCTGCCGAACTAAATCTCTAAAACCTCAACATTAACTTCTTTCAAAAGGAATCCAAATATATCTTCAATTCACTTATAATAAGCAAGAATAACTGGCTTTTTACAATCCCCTATCCTTTTCTCTCTAGCACTTGTTTTTCTCTTATTCTTTCTTTTTTTTTTACTTAAGCAGCAAGCACCTTAACACCATAAGAACTTAACCTTAAGACTATTGACTTAGCCATAGGAATCCACCAATAACTCCGAATGCTCACGATAGGCAAGGACAACACGATTAACTACATACATGCTTACACAGAAATGCACATAGATTTATGTACAAACGTATATGCGTCTTAAAAAGAAAACAGATCATATACACATATACAGACACGACGCTTAACAAAAAATACTTATAAAAAATGTGTTATATATATATATATATATATATATATATATATGCACACAAAAAACACTCATTCACACCTATCTATTATATATATAAAAGTGAACGTGTCTATGTGTGTCTGTGTACATTTTCCTACGCAATAACTCTGACAATTTTCAGTCTACAGACTCGAAATTTGATATACAGGGTATTGAGATTTGGGAAAGTCTTTGTGATCGGTTTTCGGTCAGAAATTTGGCTGTTGAGGGGTCAAAGTTCAACGATTTGACCTTTGAGAACTCTACCAAAGTCCTCCGAGAATTTTGGGTCTAAACACTTTAAATTTTAGATATATGTTCCTTGAACATGGATCTAACTTAATAATTTGATTTGAGCCCAAAACAAATGTTAAGGGGTCATAATAGAGGTCAAAGTTAAAAAAATTTGATTTCTGTGGTCTCTACCAAATTCCGCAGACAATTTCTGATCTAAACATTTGAAATTTTACATAAAGGGTATTCAGAGATAGAGCAAGCTTTTTAATCGGTTTGGGTCGAGAATCTTTAGTTACCAATATATAAATGTATGTATGTTTGTATGCCTGCCCATCGATAGAGGTGATGGATTTTTACAAAATGACTATCCTTTTGAAGTTCGACCTTTCATACGACAAATATCGAAAAATTTGCTAAAAACATTAATATCTTCACTTTAAACTGGGCACTTTTCTACTGGGGGGGGCGGTCGCTTTTTTGCCGATATATTCGAAAGTCATCCTTTCCTTTCGATTGTGTAAGCTTAATTTAAACATAAGTCACTTCAGGTTTAGCAGTGGTCGTAACAGCAAAGACGTCAGGTTTGTTCCTCGTTCTTTTCTTCCTTCGTAGTACAGGTTCGAGCCTGCCTTCATACTACCACTTTTTAAAAAAAATTTTTTGCTCAACGGATCAAAGTTAAAGAAATGGACCGCTTTTTTTTTTCAACATACACCTCCAAATACCCGGGCAACGCCGGGCTGAAATGCTAGTATATCTATAAAAGTGAAAATCCCTACTAAATAATTCTGTGAATTATCAATCCACAGACTCAAGATTTGACATAAGGGGTTTGAGATTTGGGAACATCTTTTTAATCCGTTTTCGGCCAGAAATTTCGCTGTCAAGGTGTCAGCGTTCAACGATTTGACCTTTGAAAACTCTACGAAACTCCTCCAACAATTTTGGGTCTACACACTTGAAATTTTAGATGTAGCTTACTTGGACATGGATCAAACTTTTTAATTCTATATGAGCCCCCCCCCCAAATAAATGTTAGGGAGTCAAAATTGGAATCAAATTTTTAAAAAATTTACCTTTGCGGTCTCTACAAAATTACTCAATCAATTTCTGATCTAAACATTTAAAATTTTACATAAAGTGTATTCAGACATAGGGAGAGCTTTTTGGTTTTTGGCCGAAAATTTGGCTACCTACCAGGTGTCCAAGTTATAAAGATTTGAACTTTGTGGTCTCTAGCAAACTTTTCAGCCAATTTTGGATCCAAACATTTGAACTTTTACATAAATGGTATTCAGACATGCAGCAAGTTTTTTTAATCAGTTTTTGGGTGAAAATTAGGCTGCCAAGTCAAGTTGAAAGAGTTGACCTATGGAGACTCTACCAAAGCCCATCGCCAATTTTGGGTCTAAACACTTGAAATTTTAGATGTTGGCTACCTGGAAATGAGTCAAACTTTTGAATATATATATATATATATATATATATATATATATACAGTTACGAAGAGTACATAGGGCCCGAGCAAAGCCGAGCTGAACTGGTAGTATATATAAGATTGTTGATTTATTTATTTTTTTATTAGCGATTCTGTGGTATTTTTTCTTCTTTCTTTTTGCTCCCTGAGCGCTCTTAAGAGAGAAGTTATCTGCCCTTTGTTTACAATTATATATATATATATATATATATATACTAGCAGGCCACCGCGCATTGCCCAGTCGTATGATACGATTAAATATGATATTTTAATTCATGCAGGTTATCAATTTAGTAGCATAAAAACAAATCTCTATCGATTATTATATTGAACCTAATATATGGTAGTGTGCTCAAACTAAAAAATCATACATTTGCTTTGGGTGGGATTAGCTATAATCGAATTCAAAACATACAACTCTCTACCTTTACTTTTTAGCCTCTGAGTTATGCCCCCCCCCACACACACAAATATATATATCTGATAAAAAGGTCATTTTTTGCACCAACCTAATATATAAATTTACCTGTCATCCCGTTTTTTAAAAGATAGAATCGCTCGGTCGTCAAAGACAAGATGCAAGCAAGCAAGAAAGCAAACACAGTCCATGGAGTTTTTAATTATATAAATTTATATTCCAAATAGTTTTATAAATTAAAATATAATGTTTTAAAATCATAGTTTCTTTAAATAGCTCAATACTGCCATAAAAAGCGAATAAAACACAGTGTGTGTGTGTGCATAGCTCCCCTCTCTCTCTCTCTCTATATATATATATATATATATATATATATATATATTAGCATAATTGAATAATATAAAAATTTTATATCAGATCATATCGTGATAAAAAGATACTCAATATAATGGCTAGAGCATTAATATAAGATATGTAGATAAACATTAATATACAAGTACACGTGCACACACACACACATATATATATATAGTGTTATATTAAACAAAATGCAAGCATATATACTCTGAACACATAAGCATAAACAGATAAAGTGTATGAACTTAAAATGCAATAAATCCAATTATGTTAAATTATGAACATTAAACAATAAAATACACATATTTATATATGTATATTAGTATTGCTATATGTTATTTAATAAACTATGTGTATATATATATATATATATATATATATATATATATGGAAATTAAGCTACACAGAACCCTCCGTGTTTCATTTCCAAGGAAATCGTCATAGTCTGGCAATACACTACAGGAATGAAACGCAGATTTTGTGTAGCTTAATTACCATATGTTTTCACATATTATTACCTTGCTCCATTCAGATATGATGCACTATTGGAGTAAATACTGATAATCAATAATAATTTATAACGTTCTATGTGCATACTCTCTCTTTATACATATATATATAACGTTGTCTGTCCCTCTGAAAAACGATCTCTACTAAACTCCTCTGTCAATTTTTAGTCCACAGACTTGAAACTAGATATATTCGGGATTTTGACCTCTGGAACAAATTCGATTTGTTTTTTAGACAGTAAAAATATCTGGTAAAAATTAAAAAAAAATGGAATTTAGCCGAAAGAAGTCGACTTAAAGTGCTCTTCTATGCCATGCACAAATATACATTTATACATTTTTTTCAGTTCTTATATGCCTAAGAACATAGTACAAATGACAACGAATAAGGCTGGAGAGCTATGTTTTGGTTTCAGTTCTAGCTGATGGCACCTAAGTCATTTTTTTAATACTTTGGAATTCGCAAACCTATATTGGACTCAATATAATTATCAATATAGTACTGGCTCTATTATAATACGTACGGAATTAGCATTAATCAAACTATCATATTTAAGTGTACTTTACGACCACACCATGCCACACAACGCCCGGGGTGAGCACTACTATATATCGGGTACAATATAATAATCTATAGAAAATTTTCTCTATAATAATAGATATTAAATAAACATTCATATTATTTTTATTCTTTGGACCATTGTTCTCATTTGGAGTGTCATTTTCAACATGTTTTGGTCAATGTTGAACTCAGGAATTTGGATATAATTTCAAAAGGAACCCTTTATTTACTTAACGGTAATAGCATGTTCTTGTTCCGTCAGCCATGACTGAATAGAGGTCTTAAGTAATTCGCAGTTGTATTTTTTAGGTAGACTCAATTGTAAAAGTGACATTCTCCTGAAGGTTGAAGGTTCAATTCGCAGCGAACTTTGAATTAAAATAAATCACAGAAAAATGCTTTATTATACAAATATGTTGTTTATTGCAAAGAATGACTTTTGGCCTTTATAATTTAAATATAATTTCGGGCATATAACCCCAGAGTTCACACGTATATGGCGTAATCGAGAGACCCAATTTTCACAAAATCTACAAATTAAATTAGGCTCTATTCCAGCAATAAAATGTCGAGTGTCATCTTCCAAGTGGTCTATCGTGTCTGGTTTATCGACGTAGACACTGAACTTTACATATCAGAGAAAATAATCTAATAGGGTTAAATTGCACAAATGAGATGATTAGTTAAGAGATCCATTCCGTGAAATTATTTATTCATCAACAGTTCCAATAAATTAATAATTTGCAAATGCAGTTTGATCTGTATCTTTGGTAATTCCAATATTTTCTTCTTTTTTTTATTAAATTTTTTGTAATCATAAAATCATATATATAGTCATCAACATACAGTACTGTTTCGCTGTTTCACAGCTCATCAGTGCAACTGCCTCAAGCCAGGATTGAAACCCGACCGCCTAAATGAGAGTCAAGGCTTCTCCCCATTGCGCTATGCAGCTGCTGCTGTTATATATATATATATATATATATATATATATATATATATATATATATATATATATATATAATCACAGAAAAAAAACTTTGTTGTTCGTTTGTTATAAGGATTGATATGTTGACAATTAGAAAATTCGAATTAGTTTTAGAAAAGATTTAATTTTTTAGGTAATTTCATGACTTGATTATATTTTCCTTGCAACTCAATCTGGAGTTAATAGTGTTCAATGATTGATTAGCATACTAAAGATGCAGTTGAAAACAAAGACTTAGAACAAGATTAAACATAAATTTTTCACAGGAGCCTTCAATGGTATGGCCATGTTAAAAGAATCAGAGTTCTTGAGTTAATAAATGTAGAACAATTGCGGTAGCAGGGTCAGTTTACAGTGAAAGCAAGTAAAATATTGGAGGAATTGCTAAGGATATACTCGAGAGAAAGCAGGATGGACATCAATTATTTAAATACCGTCCAACACATGCCAGCATATAAGACGGATGTTAAACAGACTATGATGCTGATTTAATTATTTCCTATTTTCTTTCATAGTTAAGTAGGCATGATCTTTATTCTGCAGTTAGAATCTTATTCCTGATTTAGATTCTCGAAATTTCAGTCTGTCATCTTTAATGACAGCAACGGTATTGTCTATAAAAGATTTATCATTTTCCAGAAATAAAGAGGATCTAAATTTAAGGTTTATTATCCTGGACACATAAAAATGTTCCTGATATTTGAAAAGGCAGCAAAATTATATTCCGAACTTTGGCTATTAAAACTTCCTTTCTAAAAATAGTGACAAATAAATCCGAATTCTGATGTAGAATAGATATAGTTGCTATATACTTGCATGTGCACCTTATAAAAACTGCTCGTTCTATCTCAGGGACTTCTTAGTTTGTATTCCTTTCTGGCCATGATGCGGGCGTGAACCCAAACAGCAGCAATTAAGCGCTCCTCAACAGTAAATACACTGATGTCAGTCATAACCTGAAAAAATAAATGAAATAAATTGTTTTAACAACATTAGAATATTACAATCAATCATATTTAACAGCATTAAAATATTAAAAATAGAGTGTCCTGGGACTTTTCGGTCAGTGTCCTGGGACTTTTCGGCCACCCTGTAGAATTCTCCTTTAAGAAACCATGTCTCTGCTGCTTCGAAATGAGTAGTGATCTGCTGTGCTCTGTCTTATGCATGGCTTCTTCGTTTGTCTACCTTTCTGTCCTTGAGATTCGTAGAATTATCCTTAAAACCATATCTTCACTGCATCTAAAGGACTTTCAGCCACTTTTGTTAGTGCCGAACATTCGCAATCGTAAAGTAACGTAGATTCCATGAACAAAGCTTCTTTCTTAGAACTGCACGCCTGTGGAATTGTCTTCCGTTTTCCTGCTTTCCGGCTGACTACAATATGGTTGTGTTCAAGTCTAAAGTAAATAAGTTCTTGATGAGCCGTTCCATATAAGTTATTAAATTTATCAAATTTTCATTACTAATGATTACTATATTGACCAATTTCTACTGTACACTCTTTAACCCTTATCCTTGAGTGGCCTCTGGGCCTTGATAATGTGGTGATGCCTTTGTAAAAAAAAAAAAAAAAAGTAGAATTCACCACATGTACGTCTTGAAGATCCTGATTTTTGTGTTCCATTTTATGTTTCTGTTTTGTAAGATGCACTCTATGGTATAGAAAGCGGATTTTACCATCAAGATTCTTTTCTAGATTTCCGCATCACTTTTTTCCATCAGAAGTAATAGTACAATCCAGGTATTTGAGTGCATCAACTTGTCTAATGGTCTCACCTTTACATTTGATATTGCATTTTGATACTTCATCCTTTTTTGGAGATAACCACGTATTCTGTCTTCTTAGAATTGTTGCAGCTCTTTCTTCTCATTTTCATCCATCACTGTTATCAGTATTTGATGCAATTCGTTTTCAGAGTCTGTGATAAAAATATCTTCAATTGTTGATGTTATGCCCGCCAACACTAATACCTTCTTGATTTTCAATTTTCAATTTCTTGAAAACCAAGAAGGTTGTGAACCAGATGATTAAATAATCCTCCCTATTGTCCGTAAGGGAACCCTCCTTTCTGAGTTTCCTCCTCCTGTTTAGGTCGAATGGAAAACACTCAACAAAACAGGAAAGGGGGCAATCAAAAGTTATGGCCAGATGAATCTACAAAACTGATCTATGCATCTGCACATATTGGGAAGAGAACTATACATTGCATTGTCTACTCTCTATTGTCCAACCGGTGTAGGTTGAAAGATTTTAAAGAGTATAACAATAATGCAAACGACTATGTAAAAACAGTCAGAAAATGTCCTATAGCATTATGCTGCAAAAACACTCAAAGAACTAATGATTATACACAAAAATTGAATGTAGGTTGCTAATTTACTTATGGCAAGGGGAGTAATTGTGGGTTAATACCTTTGCTGACAGTATTATTTCTTGACATCCTGAAAAAAAAAATAGAAGTTAAATTTTCTTACCAAGATTACATGTGAGACCTTTCAAGCCATTTTTATGTCAATTCTTGTATACGGAAGTAGCACTTGAACTTTTACCAAAAGATTTGGGAAGAAAATTGGCGGTGTGTACACAAAAATGCTAAGAAAAATTCCTAGCATTTTCTTCAGGCAACATCCCACTTGAGAGCAAATATTCGGACACCTTACTTGGATCTCAGCCTTAATTATAGAGAGAAGAACCAGATTTGCTGGTCATTAGTGTAGAGTTAAGGATGAAATTCCTATTGTGGTAGTATAGAAGAATTGGTCAGGAGGGAATTCAGAAAATTTCTAAATTCTGTTTGATCTCCTGTTTAGCTCACTCTTAGTTTTAAAGACTGTACACTTCTACAAAATGGTAATCCTTTGTGCAAGAATGACTGGAAGGAGACTGTGCAACAGCCCATCTATCTGAAGACAATTTTTCAGATTGGCTAAAAATTAGCGGTATAGAGGTCTAACCAATACGGTACTGTTTCTAAGGATGTAATTATATATGATGATCATTTGCAGTTGCTAAAACAGGGATGTAGTTAAGTGAGGAGGCCGCACTGACCCTGCATTAAGCAACTAGTAGAGGACTCACAGTGCACCTATGAAGATCTACCTTGTATGGTGGGGGATATAGTGAGCTGGCATAAGAAAGTCATGAAAATCCATGATACTAGTAGAACTAGATGATGATGATAATGATTAGTGCATAAATCGTCACTATAGATCAAATACGATTTGAACTCGGCATTGTCGATTCTATACGTCATAACAGTATCAATTAGATCACTAAAGCACACACCGAAAAAGGGGGACTTTGGTGGAGACGTTTGCTCTGCAAGTGCTTAAGTTTAAACTGACGCATGATATATGAAAGAAAGGCATCTATATCCATTATATAACTTATCATAAACTTTGCTTAAAGAAAAATCCATAATATATGACAAAAGCAATAAAGGAAAAAAAATGTTACCCCGAAATATCGGCTCTCCACACCTCATTTGTCTTCCAAATATTGATTAGGAAAAAAAAAAATCATTTTTTATTGTTGGAATTCCTTTCGTGAGTTTGGTCAAATATTCCTTTTATTTTATTTTTCTTTTACTTTATTTATTTTGTATTTTTGAATATGTTTTATTATTATTATTATTATTATTATTATTATTATTATTATTATTGCTACTACTACTACTATTGCTGGTGCGATCCTCCTCCTATTCCTCACCTCCATTTTCCATCTTCCCCTTTCTCCAAATCTCACTTTTCCTTTTGTTTGTCAAGATAACCATCCAATCATTGTCAGTTTTATGCCTTTCAATATGAAGCTGTGCAAATCTTCCATCGTTTTTTTTTTTACCAATTTAATTCCGTTTTTACCATTCCCCCACTATTTTTTACAGTCTTTTACAATTCAACCATCTCTCTAGAAAATATGGAAATTTAAAATATGTTTAGCATTTTTACATGCGTCCTGGGATCTCTTTCAGGGATTCGGTCGGTTCGTCTGTAAGTTATAAGGTCAATCAGACTATCATGTTTAAGTCTGAAATAGAATTTCCATTTCAAAACATGTAGCTTGGATGGACACTACTTACATTAAACGTGTCCAAAGATTCTATGTACGAGGTTTTCTCTGTCAGTCGATCTGTCATTAGTAATTTTAAAATAGCCTTTTCTGTTGATCTATAAGACTAACGTTCGAAATAACAATTTCATTGCTAAAGATGCTGATTTAATGGACGTATCTTATTTTAGATGCGTCCACACATTCCTTCGAGGCTTTGTCTGTCATGTGGTATGTTATGCTTGACTTTCAAATAGGATTTTCGTTTGCTGTGCACACAAATTTAAAATATTATTTCTAATAGTCTGTCAGGCTCAACTTTGATATTTTTTTTAATCAACCATGCTTAAGTTTGAAACAACATTATTGTTGATCTGTCATGCTTAATGTGGAAATATCATTTTCGGTGATTTGTTAGGCTTAAGTTTGAAATAGAATTTTGCTGGTCCATCTTGCTTATTTAGAAATAATTTTTGTGGGTCTATCATGCTGAAGTTTGAAATAGAATTTTATTTGATTTGTCACACTAGATTAAAAATAGTATTTTTGTTGGTCTGTCACAATTAAGTTCGAGATAGTATTTTCTTCAGTCTGTCATGCTTACTGTTGAAATAAACGTTTTAGTAATCTGTAAGTCTTAAAGTTTGAAATAGAATTTTGTTGATCTGTCGGCTCAATTTTGAAAAGATCTAATGGGCGCATTTTGAAAATATCCATCTGATTTCGCCTATCAATTAAACTCCTTGTTTTTGTTGTCTTTTAGGATTTAACCATGTTTCCAGAAAATATACGCCGCTCATGGAAATTTAACATATCGTTCACCAATTTTTTTTTTTTGCTTAACCAAGCTTTCATTTTGTTTGTTATCGCCTAAAACAACTTCCTTGCCTCCTATTTCCTTTTTTTGTTTTCCTTAATGAGTATAATTTTTCTATATTCTTTGAAACAGTTTTAAACTTTTACAGAGACCATTTTTTGAATATATAAATAAAAACACTCAAAAAATAGTTTTCCCAATACCTTAGTTTTTTCCATCTATTTTCTTCTTTCCACATTTTGTCACAGGTTATCAGGATTCAACGACAATCTCCCTGAAAAAACTTAAGGTGCCAGTAAATGTGGAACCCTTATATATCATATACCTCTACCAGTTATGCTTGAGAATAAATGAAAAAAAAATTATTTCCTTTTTCTGAACGAACGGAAATTAATTTTTTTTTTACTTGACTTTCATTATAAATTATTTTATGAATGTTTGTACAAGTTTGTTTTAGGACTTCAGACAAATCGATTTACACACAGGCAGAACCATACACCGACACAATTGAAATTACATTAATTAATTAATATATATATATATATATATATATATATATATATATATATATATATATATATATATATATATATATATATATATTAATTTATTGCAGCAATTCTGATGAGTCGTAGACGATGGAAAACGTGTCAGTGGATAATTATATTGGGTACCAAATTGGTAAGATGGAAAATTATTCCCATCTCTCATTTAAGTAAAAATGCACGTTTGTATAAATAATTGAATTAATTCAAAACGTATTGCAAAAACAAATTTTATATAAATATATATATATATATATAATATTAAAAATTAAGGGGAGAGAACTGAGAACAATTACACATAATAATTTCCCTTTAATCTGTTTTTGTGAGTAAGAAAAATATATCCACTATAATAGTTCTATTAGCTAGAATAAATATTTAAAAAAAAATTTTTTTTATAATACAGCCGAATAAAATATATAGTGAAATGGAAACAGGAAAAATTCGGCGATTCTGAATCCAGTTAAACAGATTGCTATTTAAGTTTAACTTTATAAATCCAACAACATAATTTGATATGTGAGAATATATATATATATATATATATATATATATATATATATATATATATACACACACATACATACACAGGTTATCTTACCTACCTGAACTCTCGTATTGATCACTGTGGAATTAAATACTGGAAATTGATAATATATCTCTTTATGAAATTTTATATGAATACATGAAATAATAATTATATACATATATAGATATATACATATTCGACTAAAATTATATCAAGTTGAATTAGAGTGGGTGCATTATGCTAAATTGATGGTTGAATATGATTTAATCTGTGCTCATTTTGCATTAGATACTAATCCGTATTAATTCCCAACTGTATATCGAACGGATATTGCAATAGATAAACATCCATAGAAAATTTTATCAAGAGTAGACTAGTAGTTTCTGAGTAAAGTATTACAGAAAGAGAGACTAAAACAAAAAATACAATGTTTTCAATTATATTGCATCGTTTATTTATACCAATCCACTTGTTTATGAAGCTCGATGTATCTTAAATTTAACAACGGAACATATACAAATGGATGAAAAAACCCCCCAGATATTCCAAATTCCAAGATTTTTATTCATTTTACTATTTATTCTTTTCCAAAACTTTTGCATTTGTTAATTCATATTTTTCCTTAAATATAAACTTTCTAAACTTTGATTTTGTAATTGCTACTCCAAATATAAGTTAGAATAGTAATAGGAATATACTGACCAAATTTTAGGTAAAATTTTCAACCCTAATTAATGAAGAAAAATATAATGTATCCAATACTTTTGCATGACACTATATATATATATATATATATATATATATATATATATATATATATATATATATACTTTTTGTGTCAGGTCATGCCATGTGCTACTGGTACCATGTAACCCAGTACTACCTGTCTCATGGTCGGATCACCGGCGACTAAACTGGTTCCCCCACCAGACTTGTTTGGTGAGGAGGGCGGCTAGTCTCCCTGAAGGATTAAAAACAAGACCTTCCAAAGGGCGAATGAACTCTTTTTCTGGGTCAACGGCCAACTAGCACCGTGTATATTTGTGTGTGCGTATATGTGTATTGGGGTGGAGAGGGCTCCCGTAAGCCGTGGTGAAGGCAACCTTTCTAGGAGAAGCAAATCTCTGATTTAAAAAAAACCATAAAGCGGAAGACCAGTACCCGCATTAAGCTGGTCTGCAGTTTAATTTGTTGCTGGCTATCTTGCTCTTGCTTGTTGCTGGATGTCAACATTTTGAACCGAGAGAGAGACTTAGCTGTCGTACAAAGCTAAGACTCTGTAACATCATATTTGTATAGATACTCCCTCAGACATTTGGGCTCCTGGATTTTAAATGTCTGAGGGAGTGGCACTCGTCTGACAAGACGTTGCAATCATCATATATATATATATATATATATATATAAAATCAGTTAAAATTATTTTTAATATTTTTAGATTTTCAACAAGATTAGATAGTGTAGGGGATTAAGACTTAAACTTTTACTTTAATCAGTTCTGTTTTCACAGAGAAAAAGAGCTATCTAAATTATAGTTCTCCTAATCCGTTTGGCTATTTTTATGACTGCTCATTCGACTTTTTATTGCACACTGCTGGGCTGATCTGCCTGAAACATTATTTTGGACCTTTCTTATGATAAGGTACGACAAACTAAATATATCCGTTCAATACATAATTAGAGATTGATAGGGATTCAATGCAAAGAGGAGCACAAATTGAACAATATTCAATCATAAATTTGGCATAAAGCACTATAACTTAAACTAGTTAGCCTATATCTTTAGCCCGTTATAATTTTTAAGACGTCTAATTTTAACGAAAAATAAATTCCAAAACATTTGAATTTATTATTAAAATTGTGATGCTCTGATGGTTTCAGAAATATTAATGTAAAACAATTGTAACCCTATTTGACTGCAGTTGTTTTTCTAATTTAATGTTTTTACTATATTTTTCAAATCAGAGATTTCATTCAAGTTGGTTGTAGGGATTCAATTGTCTCTTTTTGGAAGATAATTGGTTATGATGTGAGGTGGCGTTTTGATTACGTGATTGGTCATTTGGTAGATCACCTGATTGCTAAACTAATCACGTGATCGATACGCTGTCAGAAGTTGTACGTCCAATGTGATTTTTTTTCTAATATAATATTTTCTATTATGTAGTTTTGTTAAATCAAGTTTTGCTTTCAACTTCTTAACTACTAAAGTTGGATTTAGAGTTAGACTTCAAAACCGCTGCATATTGCAATGCACGAGGCAATCAAAGCATTACATTGTTTTCAAGCTGAAGCTAGAGTCATATCGTCCCATTAGCTTCTTCTCATTGCAATTAAATCTCACTTGATTGTCTGCTTCCAATTAATTTTTGCTTTTTTTTTTTTCGTCAGGTGCCCATTGCGCAATTCTCTCTGAGGCCAATCTTATGATATGTTCAAGCAAGTCTAAACATGATTTTCAGATTATTGGCAATATCACCTGTTGCCTAATGAAGTCTGACTTTTTGCTTGTGAGTTCGATCACTCCACTTGATCCTAGAGACTTTCTAAGGCGCTTGGAATCAAACACGTCTTATTTTCTCCCTTGACTAATTTTGAGATGCCAAATTTCACTTCCATATAGCAGAGTGGATAAGATGTTGCTGTTATAAAAATCTTAATTTGGATTTGAGGGTGAATTTTCTAGCTATATGAATCTTTGAGTTTTTTATGATCAATGTTTTTATTTATTTTTTTTTGTTTTTTTTTATTTTTTAGCAATATTTTCGTTTTATCGTAAACTGAATAAAAAGATAATAATTAAAAAAAAAAAAAGAAAATTTTTTTTAAAACAAAAACTATTCTGTTGGATAAAAATGGAAATATCCTATAATTGTAAAAACCAATTAAAATCTGTAAAGAAAAGAACAAAAAGCAAAGGAATGCTTTCAGTTATTATTATGGAAACCTTTTCCAAAAATCTTTTTTTATTATTTTTATATTTAAAATGAACGGGTTTTTTTTAATATCATATTTAAATTATTAATACAGAAGGAATGCGTTTATTTTTTGATTGGCTTTCAAAATAGTTGTAGTTGCTATGGAAATGACACGTGTTCATACTTTCTGCAATCGTCTCCAAAGATCCTTTTATTCCCCAAAACCAGAAGGCTGTATCTTAAATAAAAATGCACTGAAAATATCTTGCATTCAGTTTTCATCAATTTCTATGGATTGATATAGCATTTGTAGGGAATTATTTTGAGTGCCGCCGATGTATGATTGTATGATTATGATGATCATCATGATCATACAATTGTGATAGTAACATGGATCTTCTCGACCCCATCATGCCAACTTGCTTCTACTAGAAAGAACTTCTTAGGTGCATTGTGTGTCATATGACATATGATAGTTTTCTTCAGTTTTGACAGAATATAGATACCCATTATAAGGATGTCTGTGCATGGAATTTTTGTGGCTAGAGTTGCGCAATCTCCAACCACACCTCATAAGTCAGCGTTAAATACCAGTCGCAAGTGGGGGTTCAGGACGACTGGAAACAATGTCGAGATAAGCGGAGAGCACATGCAGCGCCTGACATACATACATACATACATACATACATACATACATACATACATACATACATACATACATATGGAAATATATTTATGGCAATTGAGCCACATAAAGACGTCCACGAAATCGTCAGGTTAAGTGCTCAGATTTTTTGCTACTGATTGTTTTTTTATATATTCACATACCTTTAGTTTAGCTAACTAACCAATCAGATTCGTTGTTATTTGCCTCTCATATTTTTATTATCCAATGATTGAGGCCTGGCTGGCCTTTACTGAACATATTTTTCTTTTAGTTTCTTTGTGTGTATCGCATAACTATTGTGAATGGGTCGACTTAACAAGTGAACAATCTATCTATCTATCTATCATATATATGTATATAAAGTTACAAACATATGTGGCAATTAAGTTATGCAGAATCTTCCGTGTTTCATATTCAGAGAGAATCGTAATGAAGTAAATACTGAAGATTGATACATATATATATCTTCTTATAACCTTTATATAGTTATATATGAACTAATACATATACATACATATATATATGTGTGTGCATGTGTGTGTGTGGAAAATTTTCTTCACTTATACTTAACTTTATTTATACCGATGCTTGAATTTATGAAGCTCGATGTAATTGCAAAGTATATACAAATAAATGACAAAAGTCTATATTCCGAATTACAAGATGTTGACCGTCTTACCATATATTTCTTTATGTACATTGACATGCACAATCTTGGCAGCATCTGTGTTGTAGCGCAGACTCATTAATGTAATTATGTAAATTATTGAAGTTATTTTGCCCTTAACTCATCTTGAATTAATAATAATTATTTTTATCATTCCTTAATTTATTCCGCCATTAACTCATTCATATATATATATATATATATATATATATATATATATATATATATATATATATATATATAAGAGAGAGAGAGAGAGAGAGAGAGAGAGAGAGATCAAGGCAATGGGAATGAAATGTTTACCCAATAAAAGCAAGTGTAAACTTCAACTTAATATAAATATTATATATATATATATTAATATATTAATCTCAACCAAATAAAAAAAGCTCAATGCAAACACAATAGAGCTTGTTATAAGGGAAAGAAATCAAAACTGTGAATTAAAATTTATTGTTCGATAGAATACTCTAAAAACAATTTTCCAAATTTTTAATTTCTTTAAAATTTACTAGTAAATTTTAATTGAGTTTTGATTTCTTTTCCTTAAATATATCATAATTTCATTTATTTACGTTTCATAGACACGATGAAAAACTTGTCTGTGGATAATTGTATTTTATGGTAAAATTAGGTCCACAAAGATACCTAACACACACAATATATATATATATATATATATATATATATATATATATATATATATATATATATGCGTGTGTGTGTGTGCTTTACTAATTATATATGGAGGAAAGGTCATTCTCCAAAGATCATGCATTCTTTTTTTTTTTATAATAAAAAGATTGCGAAATAATTAATAAAACTAATAAGCTTAGCCTATATGCCTAACGACCTATATTTAGATACCTAAGTAAGAAATGCATTTTTGAATATAATTATAAAATTAAGCCGATACACATTATGATATGCAGTAGTGTTTCATTGTAGCTGCTAAATCAATGTCTCATACTTGAGCTACTTATTGCTACTGTGTTCTGCTAGCAAAACTTAAACATATATTTCTATTCTCTTATGTGTAAAGTAGATCAATCCCACCACAATACAAGATCGAATAAAGTATATACGCACTCAATATGATAAAACTATGTTCAATATCTCCTGGTATCCTACACACGAGTCGCTTTTTATGGAGACCTAAATCCTCGAGGATAAGGGTTGATCGGTTTTGGCAGCAGTGAAACTTGAAAGGGATTGATACGATGCTTGTGAATTGATCATGGTCGATTATTTAAGAGGACACCTCAGCAACAATTTTTTTTTTTACATTAGAATGAGAGGCCAATGTTGTAGTTAGCTGGGAAACAGCTCTGTGGTACTGTGTTCTACTGACGGGTAGTTCTTGGAAAGAAACGTTGCTCATGGGAGTTTTGTTTAGCTTTAGACATGGAAAGAGAGAAAGGAAAATTCTTGACTGTGGTTTTAGCTAAATGAGTTTTTGTTGTTAATGTTTTATCATATAGTCGTTAAGGTTCAAAATGACTATGGTTCATTGAAAAAAGAACAGAAACGTTTCTTTCAACATTCACCAATAGCAGCCATTGTGAAAGTACACCTGAAGAAGGGTAGAGATTACTATCTATATATAGTAATAGGATAGCGTGTGGGTTAATTATTTTGTGTGTTCTGCTTACCTTCTAGTGATTGTCGTTTGTTATGGACATCCATTTCTTGAAATAAATAATTTTACCAAGAATTCTTCATATGTCTTGGTTTCTGTTTCGATTTTAGTCGATGGCACTCCAGTAATCTATTTTGTAATAAATAATTTTATCAAAAATTCTTCACAAGCTGTGGTTTCGGTTTCGATTTCGATTATAGCTGAAGGAACTGAAGTTATATATATATGTATATACTTTTTTTTCACAAGTTTTGGCTTCGGTTTAGATTCAAGCTGATGCACCTAAGTCATATGGATATATTTTGCAATTTTTTTTATTGCAACTATATAATAAGTAAAAATCGACAGAACATTAACTCTATAAAAATATATGTGAAATCTACAAGAATATATTTTTTTATTTTTTAAATCACGACTTTATAATGTATAAGAATCGATAGACAGTTGACTCTCTAATAGTATATACGAAATATGCATAAATTTAAATATCATATTTAAGCGTACTTTACTACCGGACTACGCTGGGCGTTCCTGCTAGCTTAGATAAATACTTTTGCAGTTTCAACAAAAGAGCTACAATAATATCAGAGCGTCTCCATTTACGCTAAACATCTACAGAATGCCAACATCAATATATGAATGAGTCCCCTGTGGAATTTCCACAGGCCCCACTAGTATATTTTATCATTTTATTTGTTTTTATTGGAATCCTTTTAGATAAGTAATTTGTGCATTTATTTATTTAGTTGTGCACTGTTATCCTCATAGTGTCGTTATTTCACCACGTTTCTGCCAACCCATTCTCTGGCCTTCTTCAGAGTCCATAGTGCAGTGGATAGAGGCGTTGACTCTGCGGTTCCAGGTGAGCATTGTCTGAAGGTAGCGGTTTTAATGCTACCCAAAGCAGGCCAGTTGCTCAAAACATGGCGAGACAACAACTATGGAAGGCAGTAATTACCGGGAATACAGTTATGAGACCCAGCATTCTTATTGTGTCACGGTTGATCATCTGAAGAAGGCCAGAGAGTGAGTTGAACGAAACGTGGTAAAAAAAACAACGATGAAGATGAAGATAACAGTCTGCAAATAAATAAATAAATACAAGTCAGAGGTTACATCGGCCGAAACGTTGTGAGAACAACAACTAAGATGCGAACAGTAGTTTGAGCAATCCAAATAATCAGAATTATCAATCCTCGTCTCCAAAAATTCAGAAACATATTTTGCTTTCGTCTTCTAATATATAAGGACAACTTTCTTTTTTGTGCAATGCCGGGTCGCCTTGCTTGTGTCTACTAATTTGGTAAGGTATAATCTATTTTAGAGCAACGCTCAAGTAACGCAAATTCAAAGTAGTAATCATATTCCACGAGGTGCGTGAATAAAAAGCCCATTCACACAAAAAAGTGGAAGAGCCCAAAGTCCATATGGCAGAACGGGGGAAAAAATAGTCGCCGCAAACTGTAGATCTCATTAGCATTCGTTTATTAAATTTGTATCTCGAAGTAACGAGTCCTCTGCGCAGCTATGACCAAATATACAGACCAGAATTATCAAAGAGATTTCTCAGCGTGCATCAGTGACGCGCAAGAGAGTAAAAAGAAAAGGGGAAAAATGGGAATGCCGCAAGTTACTACGAAAAGAAAATATCACAATTCTTTTATTGCCTTTGCCAATTTTTCAACCCAAAGTAAGCACTCTGTCTGCTTATAATATAAGCGGCACTTTCTCCGTTTGCTTGTATGTCTGTCCGTGTTTTTAATCTTTTCAAGAGAGATAATTACAAGAAAACTTTCGGCATCAAATAACGCTGGTGTTGTGCAGAACACATAATACATGGATCGATAAAAAGTGACTTTTTTTTTAGTGACTAGGTATTTTGAAATCAGTGAAGAACTATCTATATAATAAATCTGAACGTCTGCGTGTGTGTGTGTACACGAATAGGCTCCCATATGGTTTACTATTAAACTAAACTGTCCACATACAGTTATAGAAGAGGTATCAGGAATCAGAAATGGGGCTTTACATTTTGAACAGGGGTGGTTTGTAAAAATTATGGGGTCTTCGTACGCCCCTGGTCCTTAAAGAAAGGAAGAAAAAAACTTTTATAAGGGATTTTGATATAGATGCGTATAAGAATAAGTATGTTTCAGTTTGAATGGAGGATGGCATAATAAAATTGTGGGCATCTGTGTTCATACCTGGCCTTCACGGAATGGAAATATGCCACAAATTAAAAAAAAAGACTTTTGATATCTATCCAGGTAGTTATACTTTAATAAGTATTTTAGTTTGAAGACAGGTGGTTTAATAAAATTATGGGGTTTGTGTTCACGTTTGAGGCGCTGAATTTTTACGGTTCCAGGTTAGCATTGCCTGCAGATAGCAGTTTCAATCCTACTCAAAGCAGGCCTGAGGTTTAGTTGGTCAAAACATGGTAAGACAACAACTATGGAAAGCAGTAGTTACTGGGAATACAGAATCGAATAGAAATATGTCAAAAAGTATAACAAGGGTATTTTTTTATAAAAATCCACATAAAAAATATTGTGCTTAATGTGTTTCAGTTTGAAAAGGTGTGGTATAAGGTCTATCTGGCTTTCACAGAATGGTTTTTAACTTTGTTTTTTTTTTACTAAAATATAGTTTAAGAAATATAAGTTGTTTGTAAATAATATCGAAACCAATTTATTTGACCAATATTTAAATAATTTATGATTGAAATGGAAGGGTTAAACTATTTGATATCATTTTCTCTCTGTGTGCTCTTGTCCTTTTCAAGTAACTGATTGTTTTTAAATATCAAAGTTACTTAAAAGCGTTTAGTTTAACTCTTCCATTTTTTTTTATCGTAAATTATTAAAATATTGGTCAAATACTATTTCAGCAACCTAAATTAGATTTGACTCTATTTCCAAATGACTTATTTTACTTAAACTATATTTTAGTAAAAAAAAAAACATTTATATTTTAGTTGGCGATTCAGTTAATATTATTAAATAAATAAAACAATTAAATAATGAGGCAGATTGAATAGGCCTAAATATAACTCAAAGTCGATTTTATGAGGTATAAATGAAGATTGTGATAGGCAAGAATTACCACAGTCGAAAAAGATTTGTTTCTTAGTGATGCGGAAAGAACAGATACTGAATTTTTAATTATTATTAACATTCTTTTTTCCATGATTGATACATCACTTAGAATTATTTATTCTGAAACACATTTTATTTACAAATATTTTTAAATGATTTCTTGAAAATTTCAAACGTAAAGGAATGGAATTTCTTTATTTTTCGAAGATATTTTTATGGTTTGATTGATCGAATTGGTGCTAGTGCACTTACTGACCTGCGCTATTTTTTAAATCGTATTTCCAACTTTAATTAAAGTTTTAAGATATGTTTTTTTTATTCAATTGTAAGGTTAAAGTATAGAATAGTTACAAAACACCTTCCCCATGTTAAGAACGGCTTTTTAAATAATAACGTTATTATATCAGCACGGATCAATAAGTGCACTAGTACCATCGAATAAAAATTTATTTTTTTAAGTGAAAATAATTTAGAAATACACAAAAGAATTTGTTGGTGATAGTCCTTTCATTGCCTCTCGCTTGACTCAAAATCATTTTTAATAGACGTATGTGTATTTTTGTTTTTGTCATATCAAATATCTTTCATAGAATCACGACTATTAGACTGATGTTTTTATGATAAACACCCCATCGAGAAAAGTTCATCAACAGAATTACGAGTAGTTATTATTAATGAATTATTTAGATTTTAAAAAGATCTAATAAGTATATTAGGCGATTCAATTTGCCAACATGTAACAAAGTGGCACCTTTTATGACTGATGATGAAAGTTTTAGTAATAGACATAATTCTTCGCTCAAGAGATAACACGCTGAAACATGTGTGCGAAACTCACATGTTTTATTACAGCCTTCAATATCCCCTATGCATATGGAGAAGACTTTTATATATCAAAACTCATCAAAACAAGCTAACGGTAGATTCCTATATACATCTCGAAGATCATATAAATAACGATGCAAGCAATGAAGAGATATAGGTCAGATATGCATTTTACCTTCTAGCTTCACAGGTAGTCCACGATATATGCATGAAAGAACCCTAGATGCTATAACATGTCAGACATTATGCAAAACAAGAGCTTTTATCGCATTCACTTCAAATTCAAACTGGAAAGAAATTCAAATGAATTTCTCTCTGGACAAAAATACACCAATCGACAAATTCTATTTTTTTTTTTTTTTTTTTTATTCAATTTTCACCTCAAACAAGGCACAGTGCCACTTTGAAGCAGGGGGCTACTATTAGGGTATTAATTAGCGGGGTCATTATGAAGGGAGAAGAGTAGAAAGATGTTTGTTAACATTACACTTGAACTTCTGCATATCATTGCAGTTGGGAAAGCAGAATCCCGGAAGGGAGTTCCAAAGACCCGCAGTTCTGGGGAAGAAACTATTGGAGTAAAAGGCTTTCTTGCACCTAGGGATCTCTACTGTAAAGGGATGAGACTTAGTAGCTTGTCGGGTTTGTCGGGGGTTGTTACGTTGAGGAGGTACAAGTGTTTGCAGTTCGTCAGAGCATTCACCATTAAAGTATTTGTAGAACAGGCAGAGGGATGCAACATCTCGTCGATGGGACAGAGGTTGAAGCCTATGTGACAGTTCAGGACCTATCAGGTTGGCGACTCTTTTTTTAACCCTGTCCAGGAGCGAGAGACAAGCAGCAGATGCACCAGCCCAGATGTGACAACAGTACTCCATACATGGGCGAATGGTTGCCTTATAGAGGTATAGGATGCTGGCAGGCGTAAGTAGTTTTCTAGCACGGTAGAGGGAGCCAACCTTCCTCGCAGCAGCCTTGGCAATGCTCTCAATGTATCTATTCCAGTTCATATTCCCTGTAAACGTTAGGCCGAGGAGTTTAAAAGAAGTACTTTCAGGCAATGTGTTCTTGGCCATTGCTATTGGTGGTAGAGAAGGTTTCTTGTAGTTTTTGAAGGAAACAAGCTTAGTCTTAGCAGCATTGAATGTGACCAACCATTTTTGTCCCCATTCCACTACGGATTGGAGGTCGTCCTCTCATGTTTCTGCGATTTCCTTGGATATGTGTTCATTTGTTTTCCCCTCATATCTGTTATAGAGAGTGGTGTCATTGGCAAATATACCCATCTCCGAAACAATATAATCAGGGAAGTCGTTTATGAATATCAGGAATAATAGAGGTCCAAGGATAGACCCCTGAGGTACTCCCGCATTTATGTCATATTGTTTGGATGTATGTCCGTCGAGGACAACTTTGATTTTTCTATTACTTAAGAAGGATTTAATTACATTATGAATTCTTCCAGTGATTCCATATGATCTAATTTTCCTTAGAAGACCATCGTGCCATACCCTGTCAAAAGCCTTAGATATATCAAGGGCCACCGCTCTACCCTCCCCTGTTTTATCCAATGAACGGTATATACGTTCAGAAACTACAGTTAAGATATCTGCTGTTGAACGGGCTTGCCTGAATCCATATTGTTTGTCAGTCAGGAGTTTAACAGCTGTTAGGTGCTGGATTAGGGCTTGATTAACTAAGGACTCAAATATTTTGGCGAAAAGCGGGAGGAGGCTAACGGGGCGATAATTTAGTGGGTCAGTTCTTTCACCAGAATTCTTGAAGACTGGTACCACAGAGGCGGTTTTCCAGCAGTCAGGAAAACAAGATTCGTTAAGGCATTTATTTAAAGTTTCGACAGAACTGGAGCAACCTTGGCAGCGCATTTTTTTAACAGCACAGCCGGGATGAGATCTGGTCCACATGCTTTTGAGGTGTCTAGGTTTTTTATAATAGCATGTACCTGAGAAGGGACGATTTTCAAATCGTCAAGTGTGGCGTCTGTTCGCAGAGGAAAATCAGGGAGTGAGTGGTGTACCGAGTTCAGTGTGGAGTTTGAGGCAAACCGACTGGCAAGCAGATTAGCCTTGTCAGTTGCCGTGCAAGCAACCTCATGATTGTTTGTTAGTGGGGGAATAATTGACTGTCCATTATTAACTACGCTGTTGTAGATTTTCCAAAAATCCCAGGTTCCTAATTTCTGTGCTTCGATGCGCTTTCTGGTGGTTTCAGAGTAATCTGTCTTAGCTGTGTCTATCACTCTCTTCCAATTATTTCTAGCTTCTATAAACTTCTGCTTATTTGAGCTGGACTTATGTCTGTTGAATCTGCGGAACGCATGCTGCCTTTGACAAATAGCAGCTGCACAAGCAGAAGTAAACCATTGGGGAGAGTGGGGCTTGCTATAGTATTTCCGTGCGGGAACATGTGCTTCAATAGCAGTTTTGAACCATTCAGTTGTCTTATATGCACACTGTTCCGCTGGAAGAGTAAAGATATTTTGCCATGGGGCATCTCTGATGAGCTCCCTGATGGCTTCCCAATCAGCCTTTTTGTAATACCTCGTTGTTTTGAGAAGTGGATCTTCAGTTTTAGGGCGAGAATTTAGGCTGATTTCTACCATTATCACAGCGTGATCAGCATTCCCGAGTGGGCTGTGGGCATTTGTTGTACAGTCATTGGGAACCGTGGTCAGAAAGAGATCTAGAAGTGAGGCATGTTGATCGTGCTGGTCTGGGAAACGTGTCGGAAATGTAACCAACTGAGATAGGGAATGAGATATAGAGAAGCTATGAGTTGCGCTACCAGCTACGTCTGTGTGATTTGAGAATCCTAGCCAGTTACTGTGGTGAACATTGAAGTCACCAAATACATGTATTTGTGCGCTAGTATCGAGGGAGAGTGCTATATCTATGCTGTCTGAGACTTTGTTTATTAGGGTACAATCTTGGTTTGAGGGAGAGCGGTAGAGAAAATACAAGTAGCTAATATTGTGTTGCATATTTAGTCTGAAGCACATAAAGGCCTGGCCCTCTGATTCTAGTTTGATTTCTCTAGTTAGGGGGAGGGTGTTTCGAATATAGACTCCAAGTCCATGCATATGTCTGTCCGAGTCCTTACGGTAGAGTGTGAGATAACCAGGCATGTTAAAGTGGTTAGAGCGAATGGAGGAGTGAAGGTTAGTTTCACTTAATGCTAAGATATCCGGGGTGTTTACAAGGAGAAATGACTCAACAACATCTAAGTAAGTTCTAAGCCCGCGGATATTAGTAAATGCAAACCTCAAGGGAGGAGGCAGGTTGGTTTTCTTTGAGTTTGGTCCTGGTTTAAACGTAACTTTTGTTTGAGCTGACATTTCATTTTATTTTATTTAAAAGTTTCAGTTAGGGTGGATGAATGAGGGGGTGCTGGACAAGTAGTTGTGCAGAATACCAGACATGCAATACAAGTAGACCATCAGCTGTCCTCACCCACAGGATTGTGGCCTCAGGCAAGCCCACCGGGGATGAGTGCAGGGTCCCTTTCCATGCGTGACATGGCACTACAAACATCTCGATATTTTACAACTGTTGATGGAGCAGCCACTCTAAGCGCTACCAAAGAGTTAGGGCTCCTGTATTATCAGTCGGAAACAGCAGCCAGGAACTGTCAATCCGGTACCCTCAATCCATTAGGCAAAGCCAGCCCAGTCCAACTGCACCGACATATATGACACTGACGCACCCCACTGTGTCCAGTTTAGGGGGATGGGATGTGGCGGGAGTGGGTAAAAGCGGCGTTCATTGCCCTAGTCAGGAAACAAGGTCAACTACTGGGTGATTCAGACGAGTATGTGATAGTACCTCTACGCCTGGCCAATAGGCAAAGGAGTATGAAAGCCGGGCGATAGACAGAGTCTATCTCCTCCTTAAGCAGTTTAGGTTTGCTAACCGGTGATTTGTTTGAGTCACCAGCTCTAAGAAGGTTGTCGTCCAGGACTGAAGAGGCCTCCCTCCCCTAGATTTAGTTTCAGAGTTTTCCTTCTCCTAGATGGATGACCTGGGAAGACCTACGGGTCCATCAGCTCCGATGGGGTTCGCCCTGCGCCTGCGTCCTAATCCAGGTATTTCTGCGACCCCACATGGGTAGTTAATATTTATTGGTTATTTAGGTTAATATCTCCTGGAAAAATCGGGCATTTAGGTTAGCTTCTACAAAAAATTTTCACTCCTCAAGCGTGGTTAAAAAAGGGCATTATTATGCTTTCCATTTTCATTTTTACTGGGAGAGGGTATAGGTAAAAATTCATGCAGTGGAAGCAGCTAAATTTGCTACAGTATTGGATCGAGAAAGACGAGTTAATGTATGGTTAGATATAGTTTTGTAAGTTTAGCAATGTATGGTTAGATATGGTTTAGTAGGTTTAGGAATGTATGGTTAGATATGGTTTAGTAGGTTTAGGATTAGGATAAAGTGTTAGAGTATGATCTACTTGCTAATAGAAATTCTTATTTGGTGCCCAAACCGGACATTTAGTAAGACTGAAAGATAAGATATGCTCAGTATAGATACAAGAGAACATTTGATATGGAGTACAGTTATACCTGATAGATATAGGTTATTGCATATTCTGTAAGTATAGTTAAAGTATAGATGGATGGATAAGTAGTATTGTATACGAATGCCTGGAATTTTAGACAATTTGAGTAATTTGAGTAAGTTGCCTTTAGACTACAACGAAGGAGAATGACTTCGCCTTTCTCTTAATATCCGGAAGTTTTTATTTCAATGAGTACCGGTTTAGTTTGTGTAATAATTATTGCAATACTATCTCTTAATAAAGAGATATTAATGGTTACTGTTCATTATAGATTACTTTAAGTCAATGTATAGGACTATGGCTGGTAAGTATTTACTTAGAAGCTTGGTTATGGGTTAGGAGTTATAATCAGGAGCATGCCTAGGAAATTTTAGGTGTTAATGGGTATCGATTTACGAGTTTGTTAGGGTCAAGGGCGGAGAGCAAGGACCCCTCTAAGTTATGTGAGACGGATTAGGTTTAGTGGCAACTTAGGAAATAGAGCAGTTTTGATTTGTTAGTGATCAGGAGAAAGAGAATTTAAGTAAAAAACAATAAGGTTTGTCATGCAAAACAGACAAGGCAGTCATCTTGGAGGTAAAGTATCTATAGGAGGTACTTAAGTATACAAGCAGCAGTATTTTGCAGTTTTGAGAGGAATTTTAGGTACAATAGTTTCATGGCTTATTGTACAAGTCCGTAGTCAAGGTGAGGGACGAAGCACTTCTAATATTGAAACTGGGTTTATCTAATTTTAAAAGTAGTTTACTAGAGTATTATTAGGTGTTCTACTTAGCTTAGGGATAGAATGAAAATTTAAGGTAATATTCAGGGTGATATAAGCAATTTCATGAGGATTAGATATATGATCACTGGATGTTTCGTTTATCTAGAGTGTTTCGTTTGAAGATAATCAAAGTGATGAATCTGATAAACAAATCAGAAATGCTACATGTACACAATTGAGTGGTAAAAGAAAGACTTGCCTCATGCGCAAATATTATTGTGGCTTAACAGAAAAATCAACTCCAATCAAATTGATTCCATTTTATCAGTTGAGTTAACTGACATACAAACTAATCCAACTTTATTTGAAATAATAAAAGAATCACGTAGTGCATGCGCCTTGTGTTAATATCAATAGAAATTCACTTTGCATAGCTGATCAATGTACAAAAGGATACCCTAAAAAATTTCTACTTGAAACTTAGTTTAGTGAGGATGGTTATCCCTTTTATAGGAGTAGATCGTCTGAAGATGGTGACTTTGAAACTATGGTTGGCACACATGAGGTTAACAATAGATGGATTGTACCTTTCTCTCCCTTACTTTCAAAGACATTCAAACTACTGACACCCGAAAGTATCCTGTACCTCTATAAGGCCACCATTCGCCCATGTATGGAGTATTGTTGTCACATTTGGGCTGGTGCATCTGCTGCTAGTCTCTCGCTTCTAGACAAGGTTCAAAAGAGAGTCGCCAATCAAATAGGCCCTGACCTGGCATCTAGGCTTCAGCCCCTGTCTCATCGACGAAACGTTGCATCCCTCTGCCTGTTCTACAAGCATTTTAATGGTGAATGCTCTGACGAACTGCAGACACTTGTTCCCCCACGATGTAGACACCCTCGACAAATCCGACAGGCAGCTAAATCCCACCCCCACACAGTAGAGATCCCTAGATGTAAAAGATATTTCTACTCCAGTAGTTTCTTCCCAAGAACCGCTAGACTCTGGAATTCCATTTCAGGTCCCTGCTTCCCTAACTGTACTGACATGTGACGTGAATCGACGTCTTGCTGCCCAAATCCCAACATAGTGTCCCAGTAGTTGCTGCCGCTGATAGTAGCCCCCTACACCTAAGTGTCAATGTGCCTTGTTTGAGGTGAAAATGTAATTTAAAAAATGCTCACCGAATCAATGTTTATTTTTTTTAATTCTGTAAAGTCTATTAAATATGTTTGCAAATATATAAATAAGGGATATAATGCCGCCATGTTTGTCTTAGAAAAAAATATTAGTTATGACATTACTTGATATATCGGCACTAATGAAGCATTTTGGCATACGAAAATGCTACCTAAGTCGCCCTAAATGCTACCTAAGTCACCCTCTTACTGCACTTTTAAATTGTGTGAACGAGATAATTTTTCAAAAATTCTAATTTATAATCAGGTTCCATCTTATTACACATATAGTCACAACATATGACTCAGGAGAAAACGAGGATCTAATATTGAGGATCATTCAGGTGTCAAATTTGACACTACAATAGAAAGAGTTTACTGCATGCACCCCAGTTACCGTGAATGTTTCTTTTTGAAACTCCTTCATGAAATAAGAGGATCGACTTCATTTTCCTTTCTAAAAATTATTAATTGACAGACTGTTGACAATTACAGGGAAGCCTTTTTGATCCTAAATTTGTTAGAAAAACCACAATCAGTGAGACAGAACTATCGCTGACACTTCAGTGTGACACACACCTGTTTCTCTAAGAACACATAGACACTCTAAGAATACATCGAGAACATTACCAACATGACCTCCAACAAGATCAAAGCCAGCCTGATTGCTACCATCCGCGGATCTCCTGCCAGCACTTGTAGAAAAGGCATGCTTCCAGTTGTGGGCCCGTATCAATCGGTTATTGAGGCTGAAGGCGGCTACATTGAATAGAGGTCAGTTCTACTACATAATCAAGTTATCTGAATTGATTTATTGAATAAAAGTTTTAAATTAAAGCTGTAGTGTTGTTTCCTTTAGAACGACATTTTTACAGTTCCACCCTGCAATAAAATTGTGAAATCTGAATTTGTGATGGACGTTCATATGTATTTTCGTTATTACTTGAAAATAGAATTTGAAAATATAAATTATAAAGATTAAAAAAAAAAAAAAATATTGATATGTAGTTTGGGGATCAGAAGTAGTTTTTGATCAGTCACCGATGATGTCGAGTATGCTTACTAGTCTTCAATCTTATAAACGTAGTGTTTCAGTTCTTCCTCCTGTCACTTTGTCCGAGGATACAATTAAAAAATAAAAACTCATACCAAGATCAAACACAACTTTTCTCAAGTACAACTTTAAAGAATGAGACTATGGCATTAATTTTGTATTAGGTATTTTTTTTTTTCAATAATAACGATGTTCACGTTGAATATCTATGGGCGTTTAATATATGATTTTCGATTTGTAAAATAATGGAAATTTGGAAAACACCATTATAACCAATGGCGGCAACTAATGTGACACTTAACCAATCAATACAAAGTAAAACAATAATTTTGTCGTTGAATTGTTTTGCATGAAATAACATTATTTTATATATTTTTTAGTATTCTTGTAGCCTTTACGTTAGTGTAGATGCACTTTTATAAACAAAACTTTACGTATATATGTATGGCTGTGTGTGTGTATATATATATATATATATATATATATATATATATATATATATATATATATATATGTCACACACTCTAAGGTATATATATAGTGCATGTATATGTATGTATAATATAATATGCAAATGTGTATTCATATATATATATATGATGATTGCAGCGTCTTGTCATACGAGTGCCACTCCCTCAGACATTTAAAATCCAGGAGCCCAAATGTCTGAGGGAGTATCTATACAAATATGATGTTACAGAGTCTTAGCTTTGTACGACAGCTAAGTCTCTCTCTCTCGGTTCAAAATGTTGAGATCCAGCAACAAGCAAGAGCAAGATAGCCAGCAACAAATTAAACTGCAGACCAGCTTAATGCGGGTACTGGTCTTCCGCTTTATGGTTTTTTAAATCAGAGATTTGCTTCTCCTAGAAAGGTTGCCTTCACCACGGCTTACGGGAGCCCTCTCCACCCCAATACACACACAAATATACAAGGTGTTAGTTGGCCGTTGACCCAGAAAAAGAGTTCATTTGCCTTTTGTATATATATACACACACACACGTATAATGTATATCGAATATATGAAAGGCACTATGTCTGGCTGTCTCCATATTTTGAAACTCTATCTCTTTCGAAACTAAAAGTCGCAGAGCGGCACTAGAGGCCTCAAATGATTGTATTTTTTTTAATGGACCGTTCTTTTATGGGTCTTTAGCCGGTTAAAATAGTTTTTAAGGGGTCAAAATGGGGTCTCAATTAAAAAAGTCGTTATACATTTTGTACATTTAACTTAGTTTATTTTTAATCAGTTCATATGTGTGTCACGTTGGTACAGTGGTACGTTACCAGCTTTGAATGCTACAGTTGTGTTGTCGTTTCGATTCTAGCTGATGGCACCCAAATACATTTTTTTTTTACTTTTGAAATCACGACTCTATAATAAAATATTTGAAATCTGGATGAATGAAAATATTATATTCAAGCGTATTTTACGACCAAGCAAAGCCGAATGCCCCCCCCCGGTTAGTATATAATATGTATACGCAATGTTTTTTGTTATACATATTAGTAGCTTAGCAAGGCCACAGGGGAGACAACCAAGCAAAAAAAAAAAAAAAAACAGAACCCCAAGCAAAATTCCCGAAGCTAACCTACCAGGACACTATATATACAAACGTAGGCAAATTTGGGCATATTTTATTGGTTTGAAAATATAGGTTCTTTTTTTTAATTTTGAAAATATAAGTCCTTTTAAGTTCCAAATCTTAGCGACTATTGATCAGAATTTAACAAATGAAGGCTCATTGGAAATGTAATTACTTGAGTCGTGAAGTGGGCTACATGACATGTCCCCTTATGGTCGCACATTAAGGGGATCATCCAGAGATTATTTTTGGCTTTTTTGTTTACTGCCATAAAATTTTTCAGTTATAGTCATTTGTTTTCCTAGTTTTGCACATGAATTATAAAATATCTGATATTTCCCCCAAAACACTGGCCTTGATGAAGGGTAGACTAAAACTTGCTGCTATGGTTTCAAATGATATGAAATAACAAGATAAGACTTGATTTGAAAAATTTCTCATATGTTATATCTCCCCTCTTTGGTCTTTATACATAAAGTAAATTTCAGTATATAAGGCTTACTTGATACTGGAGATATTCATAATCGTATCCTATTTCTAAAAGAGGGGAGATATAACATATGAGAAATATTTGGAATCAAGTCTCCCCTTGCTGTTATTTCAGATCAATTGAAATCATAACAGCAAGTTTTAGTCTCTATTCCATCAAGGCCAGATGTTTTTGTGGGAATATATATAACACAAAATGGTATTTAATGTATTTTGTAATACATATAAATAAATATTAGATTTTTGTTTTCTTTTTTAATAATCGAGCACTCTGTCGTATTTTCTCCTCATAAACTTATATATATAAATCTATATATTTCTCAGCTGCAACTATGCAGTTATTTATGATATCATACTTCCGGATGATTAAATAATATTTGTATTTTTCTCTTTTTCAGAATGGGCTGGAAATCTTGTAAAGAAAATATCAAGTATACAGTGATTAATCTTGAGGTGTGGCTCTCACCTGTATTTGACACAAGGCCTTGGACCAAAGGAAAACATGTTGTGGACTGTGGTCCACTAGGACCCTATGGCAGGTAAATAAGATTACATTTATCACTTGTGAACATTTCTAGTTAGAAGGATACATTATGGCTATTAAAAACATAAAAACTAAACCAAAATGCTGAGTAGCAAACTATACAAGGATTAGTACCACTGAACAAGTAATTGGTACGTTTAATTTGAAACAAATATTTTAATTTATTATTATTATTATTATTATTATTATTATTATTATTATTATTATTATCATATTAGGTTTAACGTCCATTTTATATGTTGCTATGAATTTAATTTCTTTTAGAAATTAGCTTCCAAACTAACCTGTGCATGGCTGAATCGTTATTCATCCCTTTTTATCTCAAATCCATTGTTACCTTCCACCCCCCTAGATCCATGAAGTGAACCTGCTGTCTCAATTCTTGTGCATCTACTAACCCCAAAACACTTATCTATTTCTTCAACATCGCCATACTATCGAAGTTTGCTCTTATGCAAACATCTATCTATAATGTCTACATTTACGTTTCTGAATTTTTTAGATGAGGATTAGTTATTCGTATTATTTGGATTCTTCAGACCACTGTTCTCATCTTGAGTGCCATTTTTTTACAAGGTTTCAGGCGAAATAACCTCCAACCTTCTTCAGGTGTATCTTGGTGTACTCGAGAATGTTTCTATCGAACTTGATAAGGACATAAGCACAGTGGTTAGAGTATTTTGAAAAATCAATTGTAAAAGTGATATTCTCCTGAAGGTTGAAACTTCAATTCTCACTGTGCGCCACCTAAAACTACAATTGTGAATTACTTAAGACTTCTATCCAGTCATGGCTGACGGAACAAGAGCATGCTACTCCCCATGGAGTAAATAAAAGGTTCCATTCGAAATTCCACCAAAATTCCATAGTTTAACAGAAACATCCCCGAGTTCGACAAGATACACCTGAAGAAGGGCGGATGTTATATCATCATCATCATCATCATCATCATCATCATCATGCAGTCCGTCAGTCTTGACGATGACTAGTCGGGGCAATGCTTTATCCTTAGGTGTTCGCATATTCCTCTTTCTGTGTGAAACATCCGGTCACAGGCACTGCATATATGGGTGCCGGGTTTATGTCGTCTATAGTGTCTCAGCTCTAAGGCTTCTTCAATCTTTCTCTCTATTTCTTCCTTCCCTTTGTGGAGACTGTTTCGCCAACCACTCCTTTCTTTGGCTTGTTCCTCCCAACTCTCAACATTGATGTTCATTGCCTTCAGGTGGCGCTTTGTTACATCTTCATAGCGAAGCTTCTGACCTCCTACCTTGCGGGTTTCATTTTCCAGTTCCTCAGAGAAGATCATATTTGAAATTCGATTGTCTTCCATTCTGACAATGTGCCCGGTCCATCGTAGTTGCATAATAGCAAGGATAGCTTCCACGTTATCTAGGTTTGCTCTCCTGAGAACTTCCGTGTTTGGTGTGTAGTCACTCCATTTGATCTTCATGATCTTTCTCAGCTGTCTTTGTTGGACGGCTTCCAATCTCCTTATGTGTTCTCTATACAGAGTGTAGGTCTCTGCTGAAACGTTGTTAAAATAACATCCAAGATGGCAACAATAGTCCAACGAATCCAAATAATACGAATGTTCAGATTTAATCTTCCTTTAGAGTTATCAGAACAAAGCTTGTCTTCACGACTCACATTATACTCCTATCCTTTCGTGCAGATATCATTTCTATCCATGCAATGCATCATCTCAGCTGGGAAAGTGCAGACTAGGGGCTGCTAGGGGTGCCCAAGCATCTGCCCCTTTTACTCCTGTATTTTAGGCCAGTGCCCTACCAAGTGGACTGGACTTTATGTTTATTACTATATTTTCGCCGTTTTTTTTTTATTTACTTGAACATCTACCCTGAAAAAGTTCTCTGTGCGTCACTGATCTCAGCACCCACTGTCCAGATTTCATATTTTTAAATCCTCACACTGCGTACACATACTTCATAGGCTCTTTCCCCTCTTTGTCAACAGTGGTAACGTTCTGCTGGTTAGTAAATGGCAGACGTTTTCTTTAACTTATAGCCTCTACTATTAACTCTTGCAATCACACAAACACCTGCTCTTCCTTGCGCTCTAATATTATCACCAAGATCACAAAACCTCTCGACAATCTCAATAGCTTCATCATCCAGATATACTTAGTCGACGTCTGAGTTTTTATCCACTCCTATCAATCTATATAATCGAGAAACAAATACGATGTTCAATAAATTCCATATTTCTAGTAACCTTTTTTATTATTGATCATTTTATCATTGACTCGGATCAAGAATGTGATTCTGAGTAACAATAAAACAATGTTTTGAAAAAGATGCCCGAGTTTCGCAAAGACGAATTCCACCAATATAATCATTCCCTGAAGCAATTTCATGTCCGCACGTACATTATCACCTTTCCCACACAGACACACACGCAATGAGATCATCCGGTCAGATAGTGATTGATGTTTGATCTTATGTCGCTAACGTAAAAAAAAAAAAAATCCGACTCTACCTATTTTAAAATGAATTATTCCAACATCACATGACATTCCGTCAACTAAAGTATTACATTTTTTAATAAGTGAGTTTCAAAAAAAAAAAAAAGAATGTGACATTATTATTATTTGAAAATCATATTTTAGGTAAGAAGATAAATATATTTATTGTTTTCAAAAGAATCTAACTGCTAAAAATTCAAATAAATATATGGAGAGATATATTCGTTTTATTATGTTTTACTAGACAAGCACCGCTTATAAAAGACCAAAAGCCACTTGAGGATAGCGGGTAAGTGGTGTCAGGTGGCTGGTCAGACAACTCTGTGATAATCGGTAATGGTAGAATTTGTGAAGTGTTTAATTATTTAAGAGGACGGCTACAAGAAGAGCTTATTTACATTAGACTTGAAAGTGACCATGTAATGATCAGCTAAGAAGCAGCCCCGCAGTACTGAGTTCAACGTACGTGTGGTTCTAGGAAAGAAACTTCGTTCATGGAATTTTCGTTTAGATTTAGCCAAAGATAGGGAGTAAGGGAAATTGTTGACAGTTGTTGTAGTTAGATGAGTCGTTGACAATGACAATTATTTTATGGATGAAGAAAAAGATTTTTTTAAAAAATACTTAATTTGATCCCGACAGATATTTATTACTTCAAAAGGAATATTAGTATTAACAGTGTATTATATAGATTGATGTAGAAAACACTATGGAATGTCCATGGGTCATCTAAGTATTATATATATATATATATATATATATATATATATATATATATATATATATATATATATATATATTACTGACGGAACGATTTCAATATTTTTCTGATTCCGATACAATTTTCGATTCTCTATAAATCTTTAAATATTTAACTATAGAGTAAAACCGCATGTTAAATATGCATATATTTTCCTAAACGTAAAAATACACGTGTGGAGGACGATACATCGCTTTTAGTTTTACTGGTAGTTTAAAATCAATGGATTTTTATTATTGTTATCATTATTAACAACAGTGGAAGATATTGCTTTAAATAAAATCAAATACAAATGATAAAAGAATCGTTTTGACATAGGAAAAGCGAAACACTTTTTCTGATTCCGATTTCACCAAATGTTCCGATTCTGATTAATCGTCCCAATTCTAATGTGTGTATATATATATATATATATATATATATATATATATATATATATATATATATATATATATATATATATATACTAGCAAAATTACCCGTCGTTGACTGGGTTCAAAAACAGCCTACAGAAAATGGACTCTGATTTATCAAAGTATGATAGGTTATGAAAAGGAAGGGTTGTAAAGAGATAGCTTCGAATTTAGGTGTATCAAAACCAAAGCAAAATATGATGAAAGTAAAAATAAAATAGATACACCCCATAATTTATTATACTATACCTATTCACACTGAAACGCTTATCACAATGTTCTGTGGATCTATATTAAAAAACTTGTTAAACTTTGTGACATATTTCCATTCTATGGAGGTCAGGCGTGAACGAACACCCCATAATTTTATTATACCATATTTCTTCAAACTGAAACATAATTATCAAAGTATACTTACGCAGATAGATATGAAAAGTCTTTATAAAAGTTTGTGCCGATTTCTATTCTATGAAGGCCAGGCGCGAACACAGACCCCACAATTTTATTATACCATCCCTATTTAAGTTAAAACATACTTATCAAAGTATTCTTATGTACATCTATATCAAAAACACTTGTAAACGTTTTTTTTAATTTTCAAATTTTTTATTTCCATACTTTGTGGACCAGGCGCGAACGCAGACCCCACAATTTTAATGAACCACCGTTCTGCCAGATCAAGCATACACATTCTTGTGTCTCGATACATCTTCTATCATTATATGTGATCAGTTTTCTATAATAGTCAACCATATAGGAGCCTATTCGTGACCAGACACACACACAGACATTCAGCTTTATATTATAGATATATGTATGTATTAGTGATGGGACGATCCAATATTTTTACAGATTCCGATTCTTTATAAATCACTAAATATTTAACTATAAAATTATTATTTTGTCCCGATTACCGTAAAAACACATCTTAAATGTGTCTATATTTTCTCAATCTTAAAAACATGCTTATGGGGGATGATCCAAAGATTTTAGTCTTACTGGAAGTTTAAATCTATAAATATTTATTATTTTATTATTACTACACGTAGTGAAAGATTTTAGTTTAACTAAAATCAAATAAAAACGATAACTTAAAGAATTGGTTTTTGGCATCGGAAAATAGGCTTACATTTTTCCGATACACAAAAAGCTCCAATTATTCCGATTCCCGATACCGATTAATCGTCCCAATACTAATATATATATATATATATATATATATATATATATATATAAAATGTTATGTAGCTAGTATGTGAAAGAAAATATAAAATGAAACTAAGCCAGGATGTGAACTGTATATATATATATATATATATATATATATATATATATATATATATATATATATATATAATGTTATGTAGCTAGTATGTGAAAGAAAATATAAAATGAAACTAAGCCAGGATGTGAACTGTATATAATATATATATATATATATATATATATATATATATATATATATATATATATATATAATGTTATGTAGCTAGTATGTGAAAGAAAATATAAAATGAAACTAAGCCAGGATGTGAACTGTATATAATATATATATATATATATATATATATATATATATATATATATAATGTTATGTAGCTAGTATGTGAAAGAAAATATAAAATGAAACTAAGCCAGGATGTGAACTGTATATAATATATATATATATATATATATATATATATATATATATATATATATATATATATATATATAATGTTATGTAGCTAGTATGTGAAAGAAAATATAAAATGAAACTAAGCCAGGATGTGAACTGTATATAATATATATATATATATATATATATATATATATATATATATATATATATATATATAATGTTATGTAGCTAGTATGTGAAAGAAAATATAAAATGAAACTAAGCCAGGATGTGAACTGTATATAATAATAGGAACAGTTTGAAGTCGGCATTATTTTAACCATCTAACTACTGAAAGTTTCATAGCTAGTAAAAATCTAAATATGAGGCGACCTTGTAAATGTTTATCACCCACTTATATAATGATATATAATTGTAAAACGCATCATTTATACAACAATATTCACATTAAAAACTCATATTACTATTATAGTAGCCATGTAAGTTATATTTTAGGGGAAAAAATGATAAAAATGCTTAAGAGGCAAATAAATTTATTACTAATGTATATTTGGCATCTGTCTGTCTGAATCTGAAACTATAGTTACTGGGAACCGCCTGAGTAGAATATATACTTATGCCAGTCGAAGTTACGTCCCTGACACAGTCTGACAGAATCGTAACCATTTTTTAATAAAGAATGACCTTGCATCTGTCGGAGGAATGGTCCTGGATAGTAGAAAGAGGTTCACTGCCCCAGGTCATTGTCTCTCGGCTTCTGGGTGGAATAAGTATTGTTTACTACTTAAGGCACCCTTATTGAAAAATGTTGATAGGGCTGTTCAAGAAATTTTTAAAAGGTGAATTCTGGCTTGACTTTAAAATTGTTGCTATCTAAAAGACGATATGATTCCATTTCCGTTTGATGAAAACCGATTTTATTTTTTTTGTTGTAGACCATCTACTAGTTGGCCAGATGTGCAAAAATTCTAAGAGCGATAGGAGCCTTCTATCATGTCTGAAAGTGACACAATATTCAACGAGTGAGATCGGAGATGCGCCACTATATAACTCATGCTCTTTACTGATCCAAGTTATGATAACAGAACCATTGCCAACACCCTCAAAACGCAAATCATGACAGTTCAACGCTTGAGGGCGTGGCTAGGATGATGAAAATAAAGTTTCCGGCCACAGCTATAGTCTTAAGTGAAGCATCATGCCACCTCACATCTTCAAAGTTTTAAAAGTTTTCAAATTAAGCTGTAGTGTTGTTTTCTTTAGGGCGAGATTTTTATCATTCTACGCTGTACATTAGTAAAATTATTCGACGAGAGGAATCGTATTATTGCTAATAGTAATATTAATTAACCAAAATTAAATTATAAAATTCTATACAGAGATTGCCAAACTTCATTGGAACATAATATTAGAAGTGAAACCTTAATTATTTGTTTTGGTTTTCTATTAAATTTGACGTTTCTTTGTCTCTATCTTGAATTTGTCACCACGTCTGACATTGATTTGGAAGCAAGCCATTGAAACGGTTTTCTTCGAGACAATTACATTTTGGAATGATTGCTTCACTGTCCGCTGACAAGTCGGACAGAAACAACATTTAAATGCTTGGCCTTTCAGACACAAGAACGTAATCATGCTCATAGTTTATAAACTCCCTAGTAGAAGTAAACTCCTACGGAAAGGTCATGAATGAATTATTAAAAAAAAATCTTGAGACCTGTGGAAATTCCACAGTTATATTTTCCATATATACGGCATAAATCACGTTGTCACACCGATTCCCGTTAGATTACGAGAAGTTAAGCAACGTTGAGCCTGGTCAGTATCAAAATGGGTAACCATTTGGGAATTTCAGATGATGTGTTCTTCTTGCTTATCTCAGTATTGTTTCATGTCGTCTAGCACCTTTCTCTGCCATTGGACTCAAGCCATGTCGGTTTAGGAGAGGTGTGGTTGGGATTGCGCTACTCTTGCCTCACAATTGCACCAACAGCTACCCTTATAGAGGGTATCCCTTGTCTCTTGAGACTGAGCAGAGGCATCGCATTCGTCATCTGTTGTAAGTTGCTGCTGGTCATTCTATGAACCCGGAGACTAAAACAAATCTATCTACACTCTGGTTAATGTAGTTTCAGCATTCACTAGGGTATTAGGGTCTTTCTTTCCTTTTTTTTGAGTGGGGGTGGTCTCATGAAGTATACGAACCGTGCTACTTTTAGACAGAATTTTCAAGGTAAATTCAATTTCTATGGCATGTTTTATTTGTTAAATTGTTAGGTAAAAGTCTAGCTCCGTTTAGTCTTGACAGATTATGGATACCCACTGAAGGGTGTCTGCGCGTTAAAATTTTGTGGTAACAGTGGCGCAATCTTCAACTACACCTCTCCTGAGGCGGCACTGTTTTAATTCGAGTTGCAAGTATATATAAGTTCAGTGCGACTTGAAACAATGCTTAGATAAGCAGAGAGCACATACAGCGCTTAATATTCTCAAATGGTCACTCCTCTAGTACTGGCCGGGGTCATCGTAGCTTAATTTCATTGATCTGGCGAAAACCGGTGTGTTTACCTGGTTATGCCGTATGCTGTTGGTAAAAGTTCAGAATAATAAAAAAAAAGAAAGAAATCTCCTCTTATCCACTGGTTAAGAGTGGGTTTTTAAAATAAGGTTATTATTAAATAATGTTATTATTTCAGCGCAGTCCATGTTCTGCACATGTACGTTTTTCTTTTTAGACAAAACCACAATTTTTAAAAACACTGCAGTAGTTATCTAACAGTGTACTTAGATATGTTTTATGCAGATATTCGTCCGCTAAGTATCGAAAATCGAAAAAATCCGACGCAAAAAATAGTCTTTCTTTCTTAAGGATCCAAAAAAATTTTTACAGCGAAATATTTAAGGTTGCATCGGCAAGGGAAATAATAAAATCTCAACAAATAATTTATTCCTAGAAAAAACATAGATTTGCTGATAACTAGAAACCTAGCGCAGTGGTAGAGCATTCGGCTACAGATCAAATGATCCTGTGTTCAAGCCCGGGTGTACCTCACAACTTTATTTTATTTTACTTTTATTAATGAATTCAATTAATGACAAAACAAGAGTACCATTTTAAATCGCCGCAAATCATTTATTTGCGGATTTTAAGACTAAACATTAATCAGAAGTGAGTTTTCAAGGCATTCATCGTCAAGACCAAACATCAGCTGACGTGATGTTGCAAACAAACACAGACGGAATTTGATACGCTACATTATCATTATTATTTATTTTATTTATTTATTTATTTGCGAATTAGTTCACCGGGCAAAGTATTCCTTGTAATATATAATATTCCATAGAGGATACGCAATCTGTATAAATTAAAATAGCATGTTTAAGCGTATTCATTGACCTAGCATGTTTAAGCGTATTCAGTGACCTAGCAACGTCAGGCGTTTAGCAAGTAATATATATATGTATATCATACACATTTTTACTTATTTAAATTTGTATTTTATTGTATATTTTTTATTTAATATTTATTTTTTTTATTTAATTAGTTATTTATATCTTATTTTATTTATTTTGTCCACTTTTTATTTGTTTATTTATGTTTATATACTTTCTTTCTCTCTCTCTCGATAGGTGTGCATCTTAACGCGTTATTTAGAGGGAAGTGTTAAACTTTAAATTTGTCACTGGAAACGCTATCTGTTAAACGACATAACACCATTATATTATTAACCGTCCATTTTGTTTATTGATTTGAACATTTCGTTTACTTGCAATTCGTATAATATGGCCTTACATTAGCTAGGGAACCGGTACGTATAAAAACTGTCGAGAGGTTGGCCCCGAAACAGCACGTATTCTCTCCAGAGGACATGATATTATCTGGAGACCACACTGCAATGCTCCACAATTAAAGAGCCTACAACTAATTTGCGAAAGGAATGACTACAAAAAGACGGCGAGAAAACGATCAATAGTTCTATCCTGAATATCCGGCACTAACTGGAAGCTGAAGGTATACACATCATATTCCCAAACTGTCATTCGAATAAAACCCATTGAACAGACGAATCGTCAGGGATTTTGTTTCTTTATTTCTATTTTAAGTTCATACGCACACACACACACATATATATATATATATATATATATATATATATATATATAATATGCATATATAAATAGGTATATATGTGCATACATATACATCATGTATGCATATATAAGTAGGTATATATATAATGTATGCATATACATACACATATATTATGCATGCATATATACGTCTATGTATTATGTTTGTGTATATATATCGATATATTATGTGTGCATATATATGTGTGTATATATATTATGATGCATAAATATTATTTATGCATATATCATATCTACTATCTACGCATATATACGTAAATATATAATATATGGATAGGTATATACGTCTGTATATATACATATTTGTGTCTGTTTTTTTTATTTTTGCTTTTGAAATTGGACTAAATGACTAGTAAATAGCAAAGTCTATTTAATGTGATTGGTCTTCCTTTAGAACTGCGAAACACTGATTAAAGTGGCAGATAAATAAAACTTTAATTGCCAAGTAAATGCCTTTTATTGAAACCATTTCTGAAGAGGCAAGCCAATCTTGACATTAGCACCGGCGAATGAGAGAGAGAGAGAGAGAGAGAGAGAGAGAGAGAGAGAGAGAGAGAGAGAGAGAGAGAGAGAGACGTCATCCGAAGCAATTGATATTTTCAAGAGTTGCGCTTTGAATTCTAGCATTCCTCTATTAAGAACGCCAGTCGCAATCGGAAAACAAACAGCAAAAATCAAAGAATAAAATATTTATTTACATAATAGAAATGGATGCATTAAGTTTTCACTCCTTCTGCTACTCCCGCCTCTTCCTTCTCCTCTTCCGCTTCCTCTCCATCTCGGGCCTTCCTATCCACTCAACGTTTCTGCCATTCTCTCTCCAAGATTCGACGTATTAACTTTTATTTTCTGTGCTTCTTGTCATAATATATTTATTCTGTGTACATCTTTTCTTTCTATCTTTATAATCTATCAAATTTCCTTTTTTTTAATTTCATATTCAAACTTAATCTCTCTTCAATTTCGTTTCCGCGCTTGTACATTTATTCTGTGTCAGAATCAACTTTCTCTTTTTTTATTGTTTCATATCAAAATCTCCTCCCTTTCTTGCAGAGTATCGGCAAAATACTCAGCATTCCATGGAGTATTGATTTTTTACTAGAAAAGTCATATATATATATATGTGTGTGTGTGTATATATATATATATATATATATATATATATATATATATACATATATATATATATATATATATATATATATATATATATATATATATATATATATATATATATATAGGCTATAGGTTAGTCGCAATTCGAAGCAATATTGTAATGGCTACCTTTTGAAAAGTTATAAATGACCATCTGAGAAAACTTGATGTTTGGATCTTGGAAAATTATATATTTATATAGAAATATATTTTCCTATAATATATACTAATCCTTATTTAAGAATCAATGCAATTATATATATATATATATATATATATATATATATATATATATATATATATATATATATATAGTAAGAATGAATGAAATGCGGAATATCCTGTGTAGCTTAATTGCCATATATATTTTTATAACTTACTAACTAGCTGTACCTATGTATTCAGCACTGTTGAAGTAAATACTTAAAGTTTATTCATAAATTATACTTTCGTATATTAATTTATCTGATTGAATAAAGTAGTCATATATATATATATATATATATATATATATATATATATATATATATAATTTTCCATGTACATTCGCGTGAAATTTCATTACTATCAGCCCAGTCGTTTTTGAGTCCATAGTGAACAAACTCTCTCACACACAGCGTTCCTTATATATATATATATATATATATATATATATATATATATATATATATATATATATATATATATAATATAAACTTTGTCGGCCTAGTCGTTTTGGAGTCCGTCGGGAACAAACTCTCTCACACACAAAGTTCCTTTTATATATATAAAGCGACTTGTGTGTGTGAGAGTTTGTTCTTTATGGACTCCAAAACGACTGGACCGATAGTAATGAAATTTCGCACGAATGTACTTCATGTACCTGCCAGTACTCTTACATAGGCGTGTATCGATAAGTATCAATAATTAATATTCGAAATAATCCGACGAAAGAAGAAACAGGCGATTTACACTAAAGTTTACACCTTATTCAGCCTAACAGTACAAGTGCATTTGAGAATTTTTATTACAACAGAAACCGAAAGGCCCGATATATAAAATCAAGAGTAGTTTTTTTATATGACAGGGGCGCGTTCTAAATGAATATTTCTGTTTAGATTCTTGACTTTTAAATTTTAAATTTTAATTCAAGCAATAATATATATAAAAAAAATGATTTTATAAAATCAACAGTAGGTTCTCTACAGTGCAATGTAGACTACAATCAATTGTGAACTAAGTAATTGCGAAAGGCATATGCACCGCGATGGATACCAAACTAGAGGAGATAATCAATCGATTTGATTGAAAAAATAGGCGATTTTACCGATTTGGATGACAATAAAAATATGAGTGTGAAATATTTATTGATCATCATTTAATCCCGGGCAAGATTGGGTCTCTCTGCTAGTGTATATATATATACAGAACGAGGTTTTGTTTATCTGACTTAAAACATTGTAAACCATTCTTAACAATTGTTTGATGCCGAAACGTATTAAGACATAATTGTTTTGTAATTGATTAATCAATAATCAACTACAAAACAAGATAAAATTTTAAAACAAAGCTAAAGATAGTAATCGTTATATATATATATATATATATATATATATATATATATATATATATATATACATTAGCAGGATGACTGGCATTGCCCGGTCGTTAAATATGCAGATTTCGTATTCATTATTACATCATATTGGACCTAATATATAGTAGTGATTTATAAAGTTAAAAGAAAAAATGACACGTGCGCCACCACTGAGAATCGAAACCAAAACTTTTAGCTTACGATTTACTTTTTCATTGAAGTTAATGCCTGACCTATGAAGACATGTTTGCTACACGGCTAAAAAATTAAAACATGCGCCAATAGCTATTACGTTATACATGTATATTCGTAATGCTGGCGTTCGACTTTCAGCTGGCAAATTCCATTTTTTTTTAATTTTCACACTTTTGCGCAGATTTTCCCCGGCTAAAACTCAAATATAAAATTTCGCATTGAGCACCCCTTAAAAATGTGTAAATATTGAACATTTTGCATGTTGGTAAAATTTGTTAGTTTACAATCGCTAATAATCCCCTCCTAAAATTGGGAGAGGGGGACGAAATTAGAAAAGAATGATACTCTTGCGGAATTCGACCCGAATCCTCGGGAATTTTTCGTCATTTATTGTTAGGGCTCGGCTGGCAATTGCCCGATGAAGCTTAATGTTGTTTAAATGTTGAAACCCTGAATCGACATTTTTTTTTTTGTTTTTGTATACAAAAATGTAATATTTTAATTATTTCTTGGATGAGGGGGGTATTTTTTCTGTTTATGTTTATAACATCGGTTGACAAAAATAATTTGTAAATTCTCTCAAAAATTTTGTTCTATACTTTTACCTAACAATTTACGGTTTTCATAAAAAGCATTCATCTTTTCTTACAAAAAAATAGTTTACAAAAAAACGTTTACTGCCAATTTTCTTTTAAAAAAAAATGCAAGTTTTCTTGAAAAAACTTTTCTTTTTTTTCTGGAAAAAAATTTCACCTAACAATTTCCGGTAAAATAAATTCATCTTTATTAGGGAAAACAACAAATTTTGTTGATAAACAATTGAAAAGAACAATAAAAGTAAATGACAATAAAAAATGCAATTTTTTTAGAAAAATAAATCTATATAAATTCAGTAAATTTACAGTAGGTTTTTGTTATTTTTTTAAATTTATTTATTTGTTTTTTTTTTTTGTTTTATTTTTGTCCGGTTTGTTTGTTTTGATATTCATCTGCGTCTGTTACTTTGCTCGACTTAATCCGGTGACTGCCAGTGGAGCCCGAATAATTGAATAATTGATGAAAAATCCTGATGATCCGGGTCAAATTCTGCAAGAGTACCAAAAAAAATATATACCCGGGGTGTTTATTGTACAACTCGACCGATAAAAATTTGGCCAACCGGAAAGTTAATACTTAATTTTAAAAAAAATAACTATTTACATTTTTTGTCAATTTCAACAATAAGCAATGTTATCTACCCAATTATCACGTCACAATTTTTCAAGTCTTCCATGATTCAACGAAAAAATGATTTCGGCTATGTTTGTTTTGTCCGTGATATGGGATGTAAGCACAAGAGGAATAGTTATAATTTCTAAAAAAAAAAGGGACACCATAAATATTTGAGAACATAAACGTTTTGTCTTATTTTTTTTGTTCCATTTAAACAAACTGAGTCACAGTAACGCGTGGCTGGGTACAGCTAGTATATATATATATATATATATATATATATATATATATATATCAGAATAAGGAGATGAAATAGATCACCGATTAATTAATCTTGTGGTTTCAAGTATTGCAAAATACTTTCGGGAATTAATATTTTCATATCAGACCATCCCAGCTAAATAAAATGCTTCAATATATCAGATAGAGCAAATTAAAACGTAAATCTATATAATTATAAAACTCAAATGACCTTGTAACAGGTGTTGTAATCCAACATCCGGTTTACGACTTACGGTTGAGCATGCGTATATAAACAAATAATCAACGCGACAATAAAACCTATTGTTTACTATGTACGTTTTCAGTGTCCCAATTGTATTTTTTGCGTTTAAATTATCCAAATAAACAATATTTAATACTTTCTCCATTTTTTTACATTGTTCATTTCCGTATTACGTTTAAGTTATTTTAACGCAATTTTCTTACAAATAAATCTACCCGTTGAAAACCATAAGAGTATTTTACAATGGCAATTTACCTACTGCCTTCATTTTTAAAAAAATATTCTCTATTTTTAATGCATCTTTCTAAAAAAACATTCATACATTTTCTTCTACACTACCAACATAAATAAATAACCCCGAAAATATGTTTTGTTTTAATTTGCGTTACAAATAAATAATCAACGCGACAATAAAGCGTATTGTTTTACTGTGTACGTTTTCAGCGTCCCAATTGTTTTTTTTTTCGTGTTTAAATTAAAAGATATATCAAAGTTGACCCACTCAAACAAGACCGATGATGAGGGGAGGTTCTGTCATGATTTCTCCATTGCCTATGACCTCACTCAGATTGTTCAGGAACCTACCCGTGTGCCCGATAATGACGGCCAGTATGCGAGCCTACTAGACCTTTTTCTCACAACTTTCCCTGAACTATGTTCAGTTTCTGTTCTGTCGCCTCTTGGATCTTCCGACCACTCTGTTGTATCAATTAAGATAAAAATGAAATGTAATAAGTCCCCAGACGTACCTCTTCATCGTACAGTATATCGATATACTAAGGCTGACTGGGATAGCTTCCGTACATTTATATCTGATCTACCTCTGCATTCCATGTTTAAAAAGGATGTGTCCTCTATAGTATTAGACCTAACTGAATGGTTAATTGTAGGTATTGACCATTTCATACCCTCTAAAAAGTTTCAGCAAAAACCTAACAGCCAGCCATGGTTCTCTCCAGAATGTGCTGCTGCCATTGCGCACAGAAATCGTTTTTTCCACTGCTTCAAACGTAATAAATGTATGGAAACTAAAGCCGTTTTCAGGACTGCCAGCAACCATTGTAAGAAAGTAATAAGGAACGCAAGAGTGTTGTATGCTCAATCTGTTAAGTCCAAAGTAGCTGAGCAGCGGCTTGGTTCCCACCAGTTTTGGCAAATAGCAAACAGAATCCTGAACAGAAGCGTGTGCTCCATCCCAACTATTATCAATGGACCTGAGGTAATCTCGTCAGCATCAGACAAAGCCAAACTCTTTGTCAAGAACTTTGCAGCTAATTCTACCCTTTGCGACCAAGACCGCCAACCCCCAATATTTCCTCCTGTATCAGAAAACACGCTATGTGATATACGTATATCTGTACGTGATGTTGCGAAGCTAATCGAAAACCTTGATTCGAGTAAAGCAACTGGCCCTGATGGTATTCCAATTATAGTACTCAAAAAACTTCAACCTGAATTAGCGCCCATACTTACAAAACTGTTTAAACGTTGTCTTAAGGAGAATAGTTTCCCATCTCCCTGGAAAATCTCATCAGTATGCCCTGTATTTAAGAATTCAGGTGATCGCTCATCCCCCTCTCAGTACAGGCCAATAAGTCTCCTGTGCGTCATGAGTAAGTTGCTAGAATCTGTGTTAAATACAGAAGTAATCAAACATCTCAACAAAAATAACCTTCTTAGTGACACTCAATATGGTTTCCGTTCTGCTAGATCTACAGCAGATGTCCTTACAGTTATATCGCATAGGATTAGCAAATCTCTCGACGGTGGCAATCTTTCTAGGGCAATTGCTCTTGACATATCTAAAGCCTTTGATAGGGTATGGCATAAAGGTTTACTTCATAAGATCGCTAGCTATGGTATAGCTGGAAAAGTCTTCTCAATTATTAAATCATTTCTTTCTGATAGGTTCATAAGAGTTGTAGTTGAGGGGCAAAAATCAGAAGCTCACAGTATTAATGCCGGTGTCCCTCAGGGATCCATCCTGGGCCCAACTCTTTTCCTGATCTACATTAATGATCTTCCAAATCATATCCTTACATCATTTGTAGACATTTATGCTGACGACACTACCATTTATGGTACCACATCTAAGACAGTAAACGACCAAGTTCTCTCCAATTCTCTCTCCTCTGATCTTGAGCACGTAGTACAATGGGGTAAAGAATGGCTGGTTACTTTTAATGCATCTAAAACCAAGCTTCTCTCTTTACATCATCAACATTCTAATCCACATTTGTCATCAATTGAAATGAATGGCTCTCGTCTTCAGGAGGCCTCAAGTATTGACAAGCTTCTGGGCTTGACCATTACTCCTGATCTTAAATGGAACACGTATATCAAATCTGTTGCCAAGGCCGCTGGAAAAATGGTGGGATCTTTTTATCGATCCAGTAGATATCTCACTGCTGATGCTATTCTCTACCTATATAAGAGCCAGGTACGTCCAAGGATGGAATACTGTTGCCACATCTGGGCAGGAGCTGCTAAAAAGGACTTGTCCTGCCTTGATAGAGTTCAAAATAGACTTCGTAGCCTCGTAGGAGATGTCCTTTTCTCCTCCTTGCAACCTCTATCTCACAGAAGAGATGTTGCGAGTTTGTCTCTGATGTATCGTTATTTTCATGGAAAGTGTTCAACTGAGCTTCAATCTATGGTCCCCCCTCGCCAAACTTTCACAAGAAACACTCGTCTAGCTGTAAACACTATCAATAATTTCCCCCACTCTTTATCTGTGCCTAAACCTAAACGTAGATTCCATGAACAAGGCTTCTTTCTTAGAACTGCACGCCTGTGGAATTGTCTTCCGTTTTCCTGCTTTCCGGCTGACTACAATATGGTTGTGTTCAAGTCTAAAGTAAATAAGTTCTTGATGAGCCGTTCCATATAAGTTATTAAATTTACCAAATTTTCATTACTAATGATTGCTATATGGACCAATTTCTGCTGTGCACTCTTTAACCCTTGTCCTTGAGTGGCCTCTGGGCCTTGATAATGTGGTGATGCCTTTGTAAAAAAAAAAAAAAAAAAAAAATTTGAATTTAACTTTAAGTATTATGGTCTTTGTTCAGTGCATATTTTCCTATAAGTATGGCAAACCACTTATAATTCAATGGCTGTATGTTTTTTTTTCAAAAATAAGCAATTATAAACAGAACGACTCATAGAAATCTATCTATATTCTTTTTTCATTTTAATATACTTTCATAGAAATGTTTCTGTTATGTCACAAAAAATATTTTCTTTACGTCACAAGTGTCACGCTCATACATTAATTCCATAGCTAATATAACATACTGACTACACGGGTCACGGGTAGTCTAGACTAATTTAAAATCTTAAAGCTACTCCAAATCTTTATAGACAAAAACCACCATCCCTTCTACTTAAGCTTTCTACTATCATCCTTTCTTATAAACTTCCATTTCCCATTTTTGTCACCTTTGACTGATATCTATCGCTGCAGCCTGTCGTTCTGAATTTTCTTTGTCACGCTCTACCAATAATAACTTCCGTTTGGTTTTTCTTTCTGTCTCCTTTTCCTTTTATTTAAACTGTCACTTAGAATATACAAATAAGATATTTTAATTTTTACTTTATTTTTTCTCTTTTCATTTAATTAGGAACTTGAAAATTGCGCATAAGCGTAATTTTTTAAACTTACCGTTTGGGTTTTAATGTCTCTATTTTTATCATTTTAAATCCAATCCAATAAGATTAGTAACTGGTTTTTAAATTTCAATTATTATGATTTTCATGATTTTTTCTAACTAATTGAAATATTCATTTTAACCAGTTGGATTTTACTTTATGAAAAGAGAACATATTTCTATTGATATTACAAAACCAAAACATGAGAATAAATCTAACTACTTCATTCGTAAAGGATTACGGCATATTACTCTGGATACTTTATAAAAAATAACTGGATTTTACCTTCAATGTACCAATCTTCAACCTAATAACACCATCCCCTTCTATTCAAAGATTAATATTCTACTTGGAAACTAAAATCTTATATCATTTCTTGTTTCAACCTTTATTTTCCTTCACAATGTCCCTTAAAGGGATTTAATGTTTAATATACAGTTCCTATGAATGTGCTTAATAGCAAAATTATATCAAACCAGAATATTTTGCTAATGACTTTTCCTCTGAGATGTGCCTACACCGAAAATCCATGGATTAAGGGAATTACTATAAATATTGTATTTTTGTCCAAACAATATTTTTTTGTTTTAAAAATTATATTTTTTCTGATTGAAATTGAAATATAAAAACTGTAAATGTACCAATTTTCAACCAATCTGGTACTTAATATCATCCTATTCTATTTAAGGATTAATATTCCATGTTGATACCAAAATCTCATAGGCTTTATATTTTTTGTTTTACTCATTATTTTCTTTCTCTATGCCTCTTAAATTGATTTAATGTTTAAAATATATTTTCTATCTATGTGGTAAATAGCAAAATTATATCAAATCAAAATGAATATTTCACTAATGATTTTTTTTTCCTCTGAGGAGATTAACCGACATAAAAATATCCGTGCATTAAGGAAATTATTATAAATATTGTATTCTTTGTCCAAACATTAAATGTTTATTTTGAAAATTATATTTTGTTAAAAATGAAATTTAAATATAAAAACTGTAAATCATATATATTGTTGATTTTTAAACGCTGATAATAAACGTCTTCTACATTGAACATTTTTTTTCTTTAGACAATCGCCCATATTTTGGACGTAAACAAATATTATTTATTATTTTAATTTTACTTATAAAACAGCAATCTACGGAGATGCATGTTTAGAGATCCTATCTCTCGTCAGCGTAGTATGACTGTTTCTAGGAATCGAACCTGAAACCATATCTATTATGGCCCAGTGCGTTAACTATTACGCTATGATATCCCAGATCAGTGTAAGCGTTTTTTATCGCTTTTATACTTATGTACCTATTTACTATGCCTCCACACGGGACAGAGTTAGACACCAGTTACGTTTTTTAACGCGGAAAAAAAGAACAAAAATAAAAAAAATTGTCTCAGTCGTGAAGGACTGCTCCTCCACTAAAAGAGAACAAGAAATGGAAGTGCAGCATCTGAAGGACATATACTACACTTTGATCTTGATCAAAAGGCCAAGACTTCTTTATTGAATTTTTTTTTTTTTTTTTGCATTATCGTTTAAAAGTCAACGAGACAAATAACGCTTAAAATGATCTAGGACTTTTTGGCGTAGCGACCAACGGACTAAACCATAAAACACATAGTCTCAGGTTCGGTTCCTAGAAACAGTCAACCTACGCTGACGAGAGAAAGGATCTCGAAACATACATATTACGTTTTTATAAGGAAAATAAAAATAATAAATAAATGATATATACATATTAGATATGTAGAGAGAGAGAGAGAGAGAGAGAGAGAGAGAGAGAGAGAGAGAGATAAAGAAAAATATATGTATATGTGTATATAAGAAGAATGCCTGTTCTAGAAATGGGGAAAAAGGTCTTTCATTAAATGATTCTGATTCTAGAATCTGTCTAAAATATACCTTTAGAGAATCTTGTTTAATTAATGTCTATTGACTATGGATTAAATTAAACATTTGGAAAATTTGTGGATTCAATGTCCGTTATTTTGTAGTTTCTTTTTATGCAGCTGAAAATGATTTCTTTTAGTCGCTTCGCTACTTCACTTATGTATGCTGTGACTTGTATATCTGTATCCTGTTTTAGAGGATATTTTCATTTTTATTTTTATTTTTCATTGGTCTGGACGTCCTCCTTGTATCCTGCATTTCAAAGCAAAGAGCCATGTTGTGTCTGGTTTCTCATTTTAAATCTTTTCTCTATTTTACTTTTGTGTGCTGTGACTTGTATGTTCGTATCCTATTTTTTTTTCAAAATAAATCACATGGTTTTATTTTTCATTTCTATTGATATGGGTTCTCTCTTTGCTTAGTGCATTATATATATCAAAAAACTATGTTGTGTTCGTTTTCTCATATGAAATCTATTTGCACCAGTGTATTCTGTAACTTGTATGTCCGTATCTTGTTTTAAAAGTATATATCCTTGTTTTATTTTCCCTTTCCATTGATCTGCGTGCTCTCCTTGCTTACTTCCGTACATAGCAAAGAGTCGTATTGTGCTTGCGCTAATTCACTGGTGTATGCTGTGAATTATATGTTCGTATCCTGTTTTAAATGTCAATCAAATTGTTTTATTTGCCATTTTCCATTGATTCGGGCACTCTTCTTACTTCATTATATACCAAAGAAAGATGTATTGCTTGTTTTCATATTTTAAATCTCTTTGTTATTTCGCTAGCGATGAATTCGGTTTTAACAGAATTCTCACAAATTTGCTGCTTCTGCTGCTAATGACGAATGCTACTGATGATAGGTCGCGAAGAAGCCATTCCTTATCGATCGCTTCGTGCTTCAAACTGATTGATTTTTATAACGGCTGCTTTTCAAAGATTTTCGATCGATCTAATTTTAATTTACCTTATCTCTGTTCAACAGATGTGTAATTAGTACAGGAATTAAGACGGCATCCCTTCTCCTCATTTCTTTCTTGAAATTTCAAGTCTTGCAAGACGAAAATGAAGGCGGACGATAACGAGAACAACAAAAATGTGATACCAAAAATAAATTAAAAAAAACAACAGGCAATCCTTCCCTTAAGCAATTATTTCAATCATTTAATTGCTTGAAATCGGAGAGAGAAGAAAGGATTGAAATTATTCTTGGTTTGTATCGTTTATGGCTGTAATTCAAAATGGAATTCAATTTGTTTAAAAATTACTTTTTTTTTTATTGTCGTCTTTAATTTTATTATTCTTGTTATTATTGCTGTACAAAATAGTGGTAATGGACTTATTCCTTTTTCTAAATTGACCTGAGCGTACAACATTAGCGCGTGGTTATCGGCCGACCGTGATTGACACATTAGAAGGCAGAAAATGGAAACAATAATAAAAAAAGAAAACCCTTCTTAGCTGATTGTGCAATAACTTTGAGAGCGGTAGGAACATCTAGAGACAATTGGCCGATAGAAATAAAAGGAGAACAATGGCTTGGATATGGAGGAGTTTGCGATGATTTTCTTAACATCAATAAAAGAATCTTTCAAGGAATATGTCTCAATGATTTGCTTTGTTGAATAAACATTTTTTTTTATCCTGTTTATTGGGATCTTCATTTGAAAAGCGAGATAGCTCTTGATTTGCGAAATGTCTCGAGAGGTTTTTAAGAATTCTGAAGCGGTCCTCCACTTATGCCGTGATCCCTGGCCTTAGTAGAAGCCATTTTGAAGCATCTTTGAACTGAGCCAAGAACCGATATTTTATGTGAATTGGAGATAAAGAGTAACTGTTTTAGTGAAATAAAGAAAATGTACTGATATGTATATATATATATATATATATATATATATATATATATATATATATATATATATATCCACTTTTAAACTGCATTTAACATCCTAATGAATGCATTGACGATAATACTTACGAGCTTTAAAGGCGGACCATTAAAAGATACATCTGCCTTACTTAAAAAATGCTAGTTTTATTTTTGGTGTCGTTAAAATCCCCACCCAATATTTTTGCTGATGAGGAGACTTTGTTTCAAAATACCAAATGATAAAATTATTGTCCAAGACAAATGTCTATCTCAATAGAAACATCGTTTCCGAAATGTGGTGAAACAACAATAGCAACAACAATTATGAGGATGAGGATAGCAGTCTGCAAAAAGAATGAATACACAAATTATGTAGTCTTAACCCAAATGTGTCTAAAAAATTTTTTTTTAAATATATAATTTTCAAGTTAGAAATAAAAGCTGAAAAAGACTAAAGCGGTATGTTGTTCATTGACTTCACGTTAGATTGTTTTAATCAGCGAAAGATAACTTTGCAAAACCAAAGTTTGACATGCACTAGGAATACGCTTTGCGTCTTTTTTAATATGAACGCAAATACAGTGATTCTAAAGAGTTTAATCTACAAAGAGAGAGAGAGAGAGAGAGAGAGAGAGAAAGCCTTGCAACATGGCTTATTCATGAATCATCAGTTAATGATCTCATGAAAGAGCTTTATAGAAACTTAATAATAATAATAATAATAATAATTATTATTATTATTATACATGCATCATCAAACTTTCACAAAAAGCACTCGTTTGCATGAAACAACTAGCAATAATTTCTTCTACTCTCTATCGGTACCTAAACATAAACGTGGTTTCCATGAACTACACTTTCCTTAAACCGCCTGCCTGTGAAACTCTGTTCAGCTTGCATGCTTTTCAGCTGACTAAAATATGGTTGTCTTCAAGTCCAATGTTAATAAGTTTTTGCTGCGTCATCCCCTTAAATAATTAAATTATACCGAATTCCCACTATTATCCATTACTACACTTTTGTTATGATGACTACCGTACACCCATTAACCCTTATACTCTAATGGTCGTCGGGCCTTGATAATGTGAATATTATATATATATATATATATATATATATATATATATATATATATATAAATTGTTTTCTATTTATTTAAGGTTACTTTTCTCTTGTTCAGAGGAGAGACATTTCCTGATATTATGCAAGCTTACTTCGCCTTTGTCACATTTCAGCAGGTTGGCAGTCTCCAATATATATATATATATATATATATATATATATATATATATATATATATATATATATATATATATCCTCCGTACTATAAATACCCATGTGTATCTATTTGGAAAATAAATAGATTTTTCCTGGCATACAAAATTTTGCAGGTAAAGGACGTGCCATTTTCTAGCGCCCAGACAAAGCGATTTCAAATAGTTAAGAGAGGAGAGAATGCAAATAGCACGTCAGACAACCCTTGCCGTTCGAGTTGAATTCAGGAAGAAATCCCTCTCTCGGAATACATAGTTAACGGTTGGTGTTCCATTGCCTTTCTTTAGGTCATCAGAAAAATAATTTATATATGAAAAATTACTGACATATGTCTATGATTTTACATATTAATGCGAACACTGGTGAAGAATAATTTTTTCCTCGGCTTTATATTTTTCTTTTGACAGAGGGTATCTACTAGTATATATATATAAATAACATAAAAAAATAATTTGTAAAAAGAAGGTCCATTAAGACATAAATTTCGAACCTGAACCGGATCAAGATATCAGACTTTGTATAAAGTCTTTGTATAATTTGAGATGGAGCTTCATAACAGATAAATGTAAATACATTTTGATCACGTCAAAGCAAAGTATTCGTATATCACATTTCTAATTATTATATTTGTATGCTTTAGTGTATAAATTTGAAAAGACTGAGTATAGATGTATTAGATGTAATAAGTGTATGTATCTATGGTTTATAAGTGTGAATGTGCTCCATGAGTTACGTGTTCGTGTTTTATAAGCACTATAAACAGTATAGCTGTATATGTGTAATGCGTATATGTTTGTATGTGTGTGTTACAACTCGTGTAGGGAGAAGAAGACGTATGCAAATCGGTACTAATAATCATTAATTATCTCTTTCTGATTTAATTAGGAAGGTGTTCAAAGTGAGCTTTCTGTCAATCTGAACACAAATTAATAATTGTTTGGTCGAGAATATCTCTGCTTATTTAATTACTTTGTGTTTGTTCACGATTGTTTCCAACTCTGAAGTAATAATTATGGTGGTGGCAGTGGCGATAGTGGTGGTGGTAATGGTGTAAGTGGTGCAATGGATACGAATCACAAGCATTTCACTTAAGTAGTAATATCATTTCAAAAGGTATGAACCCTTTCCCTCATGTATGGGTCAAATGATAATCCATCTTTACTTAGTTTGGTTTGTCATTTCTTTTATTACTGGCCTGGGTGCCCGGCGTTGCCCGTAGGTGTGTGTTGAGCAAAAACAAACATACAAAAAAAAATAGTGGTTGTAGGTAGACAGGCTCGAATCTGTACCACAAAGGAGGAAAAGAACGAGAAAAAACGTGACGTCGTTGCCGTTGCATCCATCGCCAAACTGGAAGTGGCGAAGGTTTAAGTTAAGGCTAGTCAATCGAAAAGAGGGGATGGCTTTCAAAAATATCGGCGGATAAAGCGACCCCTCCTTGTAGAAAAGTGGCCAGTTGAGGGTGAAATAATTAATGTTTTTAGCCAATTTATCGATATTTGTCGTCCGAAGGGCCGACCTTCCACAGATAACAATCTCGTGAAAATCGTCGCCTCTGTCGAAAGTTTTAGGAAGACATACAAACATGCCTACATTTAAACAGACATGTGAGATTTATGTTATTTATATTATAGATTATGGTTGATGAGACCTTTCTGATGTTTAAATCCAAGAAAATACAATATTATTTATTTATTTTAATAGAGACTGTCCCCCCACCAGATAAGGTGTGGAGCCACTTGGTGTAAGGAGCTTACAAGAACAAAAAACGATTATCGCAAAACCAGGAGTTACGTATTAAACTTTTCTTGAAAGTACAAAAGTTATAGGTAGGGGGAAAACGGTCAGCAAGAAGAGAGTTCCACAAACCTGCAGTTCTTGGAAAGAAGCTACTGGAATAGGAAGCTGTATTACAATTAGGTACCAAAACAGCGAATTGATGGAGACCACTAGACTAACAAGTCAAACAAGTTAGAACAAAAGAAGCAGAGGCTAGATCAAAAAATTCTAAAGAATACATTTTATATTTATAGAAAAGAGTGAGGCTATAGCAAAATCAAGTCTGTGAGAGAGAGAGATTGCATAGAAGAAGAAAGGCTGGAGCCAATCAAATTACGAGTACGTTTTTGCACCTTACCCAGAATCTTCAAATGGGGCAGAGATTAACCAGTCCAAAATATGGCAACACTAATCTACGCATCGTCTAATAGTAGATTTGTAGAGATAATGATGTTATCAGATAGAAAAACAATAGATACAGATAGTATCACAACATGAAAAATATAGCACATTTTATGCTACTGTATCTTAATGCATGGGTAAACAACATTACTGAAAGCAATAATAGTATCAGATCTATATGCCTGCAAAGTTGATTTATTTCTTGCTCTGACATTAATATTAAAAGCCTACTTTTTGTATTTAAAATCTATTAGAACGAACTTATTATACTCAGTCATGTGAGCGAATACATAAAGGTTGACTAATTTGCACAGTCCTGTGAAAAACGATTGTTCATTAATTATTTATTTTTTATGGTTTTTATTAAATGATTGGTTTCATTTCACTATCACGCGTAATTCTGTTTGGCTATACTTTCTACATTGTACATAATCGGGTAGAATTTAAGATCTGTTATATATATATATATATATATATATATATATATATATATATATATATATATATATATATATATATATATATATAGTGAGCTTCCCTGTGAGTGTGCGAAATTCCCTACCAAACTCCTCTCTGAATATTTGGTCTACAGACTTGAAACTTGATATATAGCCTATTTGGATATCGGGAAAACTTTCGATTTGCTTTTTAGTCTGTAGAAATAGCTGCTAAAATAAAATAAAAATATTTGAATTTGGCGTAAATCAGTTAACATTTGAGTATGCTTACATTTATATTTTTAGCTAGAAATCTCTAAAATTTTAGCCTTTTATTATCCCTCTGCCTATAGCTGAAATGGTAACAACGAGAGCTGAGCGCTAAATAACGACTAAGTCTGGCACGCTGAATGTTTTTGTTTCGATTTCGATTCCAGCTGATGGGTCTGAAGTCTATTTTAACCTTTGGAATAATCACTATATATATTTGGGTACAGTACCAATAGAGAAGTTTCTCTATAATAATAAATCCAAAATCTGCATGAATTAAAATATCATATTTAAGCGTATTTTACGACCGGGTAACGCCGAGCGACCTGCTGGAATATTATAAATATAAAAATTAGACATTGACAGTTATGATATCAACAGTTTGTATGTGTCCTTCGCTTGCCATCGTTTTTCACTCTCCCTCTCGGAGATAACAGGTTCGCACTAAATATGTATATAATTATAGCTCAAAATTACTATTCTTTCTTTTTATTGGATAAAACTTATTCTAATATTAATTAAAAATAACTACCATGATGCATATGTCTTTTACCATTTTATTTTATTTTTCATCTATATTTACTGCAGACAAAAATGGCACTTAATCAAAAAATAATTTATCTTTTAGAGGGGTAGAAGTCGGGGTATCTTTATGTATGGGGATATGACCTCCTATTTGTCACTACGAAAGAATTAAAGTCTGGAACAGTGCAATTACACTGGTCAACAAAAATAAGCTCCACGCTTCGTAATGATATGTTTTCCTGACTTCATTAATAATTTCGAAACACTGTGAAAACTACAAAAGAAAAAAAAAAAAAAAAAACAAGAAACTCCGACCACAACAAAGGGAGAGGGGGTGCAAACAACTATTAAGCAAAAAAAAAAATGAATTTTTAATAAATTATGAAGAAACATGACGAAAGTGATATTCAATTCCTTATTTACATATGTAACAATACCTAGAGCAAATTAAATACTTACGGTTTTCGCCCAGTAGACCAGTTGTAGATTTTTGAGGGGGGCGAGGGCACAGATGGGAGAGGTAATAGCAGCGCCCATTACCTCCCACACACTGTGCTCTGCCCCCAAAATTACATCATAAATAAGACCAAAAAAAAAAAAAATTGAATCACCACCAAAAAAAAAAAAAGGTGATAAATAAACATGACCCCCTTTTATTAAAAAAAAAAAAAAGAACAAACTAACAAAAAAACTTCTTTGCGCGGACAGGACTATTCAATGGTGAATTCCTTGCCCCCCCCCCAAAAAAAACATTGTGAAACTCGTTCCGTTGAAAAAAATGATTACTATGTCATTCGATTTGTGTCTCATGGTTTCGTTTACAAGCATGCGCACGCGCATGAAAAATTTCGCGTACAAACATGGCCACCAGTAAAAACATAATGGATTACATTTCATAATAAATGTCTTAATATCCGGGAAACTAGTCTGCGTACAATTTAAATGGGATATTCGTCTTCAGCATACCAGAAAACCTTTAAGAGTCGTCTTTTGAAAGGCTGGTGTTAAGGTGGAGAGAGAGTAAAACTTTACCGACCAGGTGTAGATTTTAAACTCTGGACAATAATGCAATGTCTGTCGTCTACCGCACCATTTTGTGCCTCTCACTAATCCCGATCTAAAATGGCAACGTGATGATTCCAACAATTTAAAACAATCAAATGAGTTGGATAACTTCTATAATAGTCTATTGCATGGAAAGTGCGTAAATAAATTTGCATTAAAAATTTTTTTTTCTTTTTTTTGTTATATCAACACGTTTACTTTGTTTGTCACGACGACGTCAGGATTAAATATTTATTGATCAAAATTTATTCAAGATACGTTTTTGATATAAAAACATAGTTGGGCGTATGGCAGATGTTGGTGCTAGAAACGAATATCAATCTCTGCTATGTTTATAAGTGTATAGATTGTGCAGAGATCCACATTTTGCTCGACTAATCGGAGCCTTGTTCGCACACATTAATCTCCATATATAATATTTTGATTGCAGAAATCCCCCTCTAGACCAAAATACAACAGGTTCGCAACAACAGATGCCACATACAAATTTATTATGTATAGAATATTAGCCACTATCTCATGGAACTTTAGAACGACGTTTTAGATACATCTAGTAATTATAATAAAATCCTACATTTCATCCTAGGATCAGCAACATCACAATTGCACCATCTTTAGAGGAAGCAGTACCTATTTTCCCCCTAAATATTAAGTCTTCTTACTGCCCCCCAGACAACACTGAAGGGAAATATACACTTTCTACAGACATTATGTTTACCCTGCCATTAACTGGCTGAGATAAAAACATATATACCATTACCTATCTTATAGTAGAATCACTAAATAATAAGATCTCCCTTCTGGAAGTCCGCTGCCTCTGATTTGTCGTTCAATATTTAACTTATTTTATTTATTTGTGTTCGTCAAAACAGCCTACTGTAATAGTTTTTATTTATGCCTGTTAACTGGCAACTGTTATTTTCCGTTTTATTTTTGGGTTATAAGTTCCTTTCCTTTGATGTACTGTACGAATATCGTTTCTATCAAAACAAACAGCCTACCGTAACACTGTGTTTATTTCTTTTCATTGCCAAATGTTACTTTCTTTTTGGGTGGGGTGGGGTGGGGTTATAAAAGTTCCTTTCCTTTGATTTACTATACACAGATGTCGTTTCTGTTTTGTTCTTAGTTAGGTATTTTTTACACTGTAACCCAGCGTCGTTGAAACCATAAAAAATTGATAAGCCACTTTTTTCTTCACCTTATACGTTTCCACCGGTTTTAAACGGCATAAATACCCATTAAATAATTTTAGGACGTTTCTCATTTTGATCGACCAAAAGCAGGGGCCGATGTTTGCACAATATATATATGCCGCAGTTTGATGAATAGTGTTCGCTTTTTTGTATATTCATACTTTCCAGTTTGGGACATTCATTATATTCTTCTTGAATTTATTCGTTTAATGAATCGAACTGAAATAATCGTGTGATTATTTAACAACCCATTACAATTGTGAGGAAGGGATATTGTTTAGCTACTACTGCATACTTTCACCTAAGAAATTCATAACAGATGCTGTTATGAAAAAAAAAACTTCGCTACAAGACGCCATAGTGCTAATAAACAAATACAATAATATCAACCGTTCCAAAAACAGAAATACTAGCCTTAACATTATATTATTCTTTCTATTTACTTGCCTAACCACGAGGGCAGAGTTACACACAAGGTTGGCTTTTCATGTGGGGAAAATCCACTTCCCTAAAAATAAAAATTCTCAGTGATGTAGGATTTCTCTTCCACTGACCAAGGACTGAAAAGGGGAAGTGTAGCATCAGAAGAGATACTACACTATAAGCATAAACAATGTACATAACCTCTTCTATCAGTCGATAATCGCACACAATATAAAAAATGAATCAACTTCTACACATGAAGAAATTCTGTTAAACAACATATACAGCCTCTTGGAAGTATTGATGATTTTGCTGCAGTGAGTTCTAATCATTGGCATTTTACATGCATTCCTAGTTCTTTCCTTCCGCACACGTAACTGACATACAATTGTGCTTTCCTTGCTCGCACGGAACACTTTCAACGTGTAAACACAGTATTAGTTGGTCTACGTGCACTGGTTGTCCATTTCCCAAAGGGTGTTTATTCAGAAGGCCGTTCTTTACATGAGGATTTTAGAGTGTTTATTCCGAAAGGCATTTTCTTATTTCCAACCTCTCCATGTTAAGAACAACTTTCGGATCAAACACCCTTTGCAGGTTGGACAACCAACGCACATTGACCCATTGGTTCGATATAAGTTAAGCCAAAATAATATTATGCAGGTAGGTTTCAACGTACATTATATTGACTATTGAAACACTTATTTGTTATATATTCGTTTTCTACCTCTGTTGTCGCTAAATCTAAAGAGTTATAAATATTTTCTATATAATCACGCAGTACCTGCAGATTATCGCCCACCCAATACTAATCGCCAGTAACAAACAGTGCTGATAATCAAAGACAGTGCCTTTCACTAGCTGCCACTGGAAACCAATGCCCGACAGTGGATGCCAGATTATTTCATTTCGGCCACGGCTGCCAGTAACGATTCTGTTCTGGATCTGTTATGCTTCCAGCGGGCAACGCCAGTTAACAGGTCCTGCTAGCTATATTATAATATATGTACATGTGAATATCAACTCTAATAAGATCGTTTTATGGTTGCAGGTCCGAATTAGACTAGCACACATTTCAGGGCGATGTGTTTCGAAACGAAAGCAAAAAAAAAAAAAAAAATTAAAAAATACTGCATCCAATTCATTTTCTAATATGGACAATATTTTTGGCATGAAATAACATTAGTTAACATAATAAAATTAGTCAATGTGCCTTACAACAAAGATAGCAAAACTAATTTTACACTAACGCAATACCCTTCCAACCTGATAAAATTTGTGTATAAAAAATGAAAAAAAAAAAAAAATTCCGTGAAATCTAATCTTTTAAAATTATAGAGGTTCGAGTTAAAAGTAAAAAGTAGAAAATACATAAGAATTTAGATAAATTGAGTTGTAGGTGAAATATTGACAATTTTCTACTTCTACATTTGCCTTAACTGAATTGCGTCAAGCTTTTTTTTTCCTTAAGACTGGATATGTATACGCATCGCCACATCTGTATATGTAAACAATGCATGGTATTCCCAAATGGTAATTCTCTGGTACTGAGCAGACACAATGTTGCTTAATTGCGGTGATCTAATGAAAACTCGTTATGATTATGTCGTGTATGCAAACCTTATACTGAAGTACAAAAGAAAAAGTAAAACTATAAATGGTGAACAAATTAAGAAAAAAAAGAGAAGTACACGAGAAAAGAAAATAAAAGACGTAAAAAAAGAAAATGGAAAAACGTAAAAAAAGAAAAAAATGTAAAAAAAAAGGAAAGGGAAAAAGTAAAAATAGGAAAATAAAAATTTAAAAAAGAAATAGGAACTTTTTAATGCCGCAAAAAAAAAAAAAAAAAACACGTACTCATGCACAATACAAACTGTACTATTTTTAGAATGGATCGTCAAGTTAAATTCGGTTTGTACAAACCCAAACTCCACGATATTAACACTTTTCTCCAAATTAGGACAAACAGATATAAGTATTCTGATTAACTCTTTATAACCTTAATTATGATAATAATGATTAAAAAATACTTATAGTTAATTTAGTTCGTTTAAAGAGTAATGATACTATGATTATAAGACTTTTTTCCACTATAACAATCTTTCATGATGAAGTTCAACTGCCACTGATAATTTTTGCATTTCATAAACTTACCTTAATTATTATCCATAGTGGTTGAAAAAAAAGTGTTTTTATGATAACAAACGAAATCTGCCACTCTCCGAGACAGATGGCGGTATACTGAATATAAGCAACGAACAGTTGCAATCTGGAGGTATCTGGCATCTATCCAGATACTGGACTAATATGTATAAGGCGTGTTTGCATCAATTTCCACTTTATTTATGCCGTTATATTCATTTATTTACGACTAAACGAATCAGTTCAACAAGATCATAAAGGGTCAAGCTAGTTTAAGAATTTATCAAGGTATTAGAATCAATCTTTTCTTATTATTTTTATTTTGGCATACTTATATAGGATACGAACTGTGCTATTTTTTAGTTAGGCTGTTCAAGTTAAATACAGTTTCTACGGTATTTTTATTTATTAGGTTAATTTTTTTCTTTATTACATTTTCACCCCAAACAAGGCACATTGCCACTTTGATGTAGGGGCTACTATTAGGGGCATAAGCATAAGGGGAACTATGTAGGGAGTTGAGCAGCAAGATGTCGGTTCACGTGTTACAAGGAAGGTCTCCCTTTTCTTGTAAGTAAGAAAAACATTAGATAAGTAAAAAATGAGATTAGATTCGAACCTCGTAAGCAAGGTTCATGAATAGGGTCAGAAATGGAATTTTTACATTGTTCAGTTTTCACATAAAATAGTTTAGATATGTTGTTTGAAAAGGAATTTTATTATTCAATTCTTTTTATGAAAACTGAATTAAAATAAGGTCAGTTAAAAGAACGGATAATAGAAAATTTAAAACATATTGAAATATAAATTAGGTCGAAAATAGGTTAGAAGAATTCTTTGTCTGCAGAAATGGGTTGGGCATGTGCGAACCATGCATGTTTAAGCCACGTGAGTTCAGGCCACGTGAGTCGAGCACGTTCTTGGACATGTGCATGACGTCATAGCAGAAAATAAATTCTCAATATAGTTTGCTAGTTTTAGGAGATTAGAGAAAGTTGGGCAGACGGGAGACAGGAGGCAGTCGAGTCCGGATCGAATTAGAGGAGGTTCCCCCTTTGGAAGCGAAGGGTTAGAAAGTTTTAATCGTGTCGTTGGCTTTGAATTCCTGGAACCATCATCACTGCAACCGGCCGAATGTAATAAAAGAACATATCATATTTTGTAACTGCGTCTTCGTGTTGAGTCATTCTTCAACAATTAAAGGTAATGTGAAACATCCTTTATATGAACATTGTGTCCACTCATCGTTATAATAAACCGTGTGTATAAACTATCGAAGTAATGTGTCTCTCTATCATAAGTAATGTGTCCCGTCTCCATCATAAAAATGACTGCCCCCGTCTCTCTTTAAAATGTACACGATTTATGTCTCCCCAACATAACACCCCTTATGCAACACACCTTACACTTAAACTTCTGCATATCAGCACAGTTGGAGAAGCAAGGACCTGGAACGAGATTCCAAAGTCTAGCGGTTCTGGGGATGAAACTACTGGAGTAGATGGCTCTCTTACATCTAGGGATCTCTACTGTGAAGGGGTGGGATTTAGCTGCTTGTCGGGTTGGTCGGGGGTATTTACGTCGAGGAGGTAAAAGTGCTTGCAGTTTGTCAGAGCATTCGCCTTTAAAGTACTTGTAGAGCATGCAGAGGGATGCAACATTTCGTCGATTGGACAGAGGCTGAAGCTTAGATCAAAGTTCAGGACATATCAGATTGGCGACTCTCTTTTGAACCTTGTCTAGGAGCGATAGACTAATGGCAGATGCACCAGCCCAAATATGACAACAGTACTCGATACATGGGCGAATGGTGGCCTTATAGAGGTACATGAAATAAAAATAAATAAAAACATTATTATTTCAGCACAGCCCATATTCTGCGTAAGTGTACAAAGAGAAAGCAGGAATTTAAAAAAAAAAGCAAAACTTTAAATTTATAAAATTTAGTAACATAGTACAAATAAACCTTCACGAAACACAAACTGCAATTTCAAATGCACTTCAAAATGGTGACGGTTTTGAAGTCAAGAGGAACCTTGCACATTTATTTTATAACTTTCCTTACAACTGTTTTTTTTATTATTTGTCTATTGTTCGCCGCTGCCTATCAACACAGGAAGGATATCAAACCATTTTCTCTTTGATGCAAAGAAAGGAAAATGAAAAAAAAAATTTTGAGGAAAAAAAAATCCTTTCTTTTCTCATTGTGTTCTTCATGATGGAAACATTTTGTTGAACAAAGAAACAAATTAAATTTAGTCATGATTTCCTTACAATGCTTTTACCAAAGCGTACGTGTAACTACTTCTATTATGTTTTTATTTTTCATTTTTATAATGGAAAGATTTGGCTTTTATGAGCATGAAATCAAGAGATATTTGAACGATTTGTGGAAATAAAAGTATATTCTTTAAGCAGGTGGCTTAGAAATATCACAATTTCTCTTTTTGATTCCTTAGCAATAAAATGGTTTTAGAATTTGACTGCAGTCATTTTTATATTATAAAAATGTTCCGGTTTGCTCAAATTTCTGAGGTTTAACTGCCTCAAGTTTTATTACCTTAAGTTATGAGAGTAGTTGAAGGTTAGAGCTAGGGAGTGGCCCAAGGATGAAGTAAGGAAGTGGCTGAAAGTTAGGGCTAGGGAGTGGCCCAAGGATGAAGTAAGGAAGTGGCTGAAAGTTAGGGCTAGGGAGTTGCCCAAGGATGGAGTTAGGAAGTGGCTGAAAGTTAGGGTAAGGGAGTGGCCCAAGGATGGAGTTAGGAAGTGGCTGAAAGTTAGGGCTAGGAAGTGGCCCAAGGATGGAGTAAGGAAGTGGCTGAAAGTTAGGGTTAGGGAGTGGCCCAAGGATGGAGTAAGGAAGTGGCTGAAAGTTAGGGTTAGGGAGTGGCCCAAGGATGGAGTAAGGAAGTGGCTGAAAGTTAGGGCTAGGGAGTGGCTGAAGATACTTTCAATCGTGTAGCACTCTATTTTTAACATTCCCGGTGTTTTCTGGAATCATGCACTTACTGGATGGACCTGGCTAAAAAAAAGAAAAAAGAAATGTTTTTTTAAATGCAAAAAGAAAAATACTTACACAAAATACGAACCGTATTATTTTAAGATTGGATGTTCAAGTTCAATCCAATTTTTACGATATCTTTTGTTTATTAAAGTGTTAGGTTATAGTACGAAATAATTACAACAAAAGGCTTCCCTTCCTCATATTAAGAACAGACTTTTAAATAATAATAACGTTATTATTTTAGCACAGCTTGTATTCTGTTTAAGTACCAAAAAAGAAAGAGATAAAATTGACTCTAAAAAGTAAACATGTCCAAATTTTCAATTTTTAAGTTCTAAATGCCTCAAATTTCATGATCTTACATTACGCTTTGACTACTCTTTGTTTATACGTATATGTAAATGAGCATAGATTAAATCAACTTTTGAAAGAAAACATTTTTCTGTGTTCAATTTAGAGAATAGCAGTTCTAGACTAAGCAGTCTTAGTTCACCGTTCAATCCTATAAGAAAATCTGCACAAACATAAATATTTTTACCGTTTTATATCTAAACTTCAACAGCCGTCATCCTAACTGTGATCTCAGAACGTATATACCATTCACTGGACAAAGCGGGGGAGGGTAGAGCGGTAGCTCTAAATATATCTAAGGCTTTTGACAGGGTATGGCATGAAGGTCTTCTCAGGGAAATCAGATCTTATGTATCACTGGAAGAATACATAACATAATTAAATCCTTCTTAGATAAGAGAAAAATCCAGGTTGTCCTCGACGGTCGTACATCTAAACAATATGATATAAATGCGAGAGTGACCCAGGGGTCTCCTTGGACCTCTGTAATTCCTCATATTCATAAATGACCTCCCTGACAAAATTGCCTGTGAGATGGGTATATATGCTGACAACACCACGCTCTATAACAGACACGACAGGAAAACAAATGAACACATATTTAAGGAAATGGTAGAAACACTAGAGGATGACCTCCGATCTGTAGTGGAATGGGGACATAAATGGATGGTCACATTCAATGCTGCAAAGACTAAACTCGTTTCCTTCAATAATTACAAGAAACCTTCTCTACCATAAATAGCAATGCCCAATGATTCTTTGTCTGAAAGTACATCTTTTAAACTCCTCTGTCTAACGCTCACAGGAAACATGAGTTGGAACAATTACATTGAGAGTATCGCAAGGATCGCTGCGAAGAAGGTAGGCTCTCTCTACTGTGTTAGAAAGATACTAACGCCCGAAATTATCCTATACCTCTATAAGGCGCCCATGTATGGAGTATTGTTGTCATATTTGGGCTGGTGCATCTGCCACTAGTCTATCGCTCCTAGACAAGGTTCAAAAGAGAGTCGCCAATCTTATAGGTCCTGAACTGTCATCTAAGCTTCAGCCTCTGTCCCATCGACGAAATGTAGCATCCTTCTGTCTGTTCTACAAGTACTTTAACGGTGAATGCTCTGACAAACTGCAAATACTTTTACCTCCTCGACGTAAATACCCCCGACAAACCCGAAAAGCAGCTAAATCCCACCCCTTCACAGTAGAGATCCCTAGATGTAAGAGAGCCTCCTACTCCAGTAGTTTCATCCCCAGAACAGCTAGACTTTAGAATTCCCTTCCGAGTCCCTGCTTCCCCAACTGTACTGACATGCAGAAGTTCAAGTGCAACGTGAACCAACATCTTGCTGCCCAACTCCCTACACAGTACTCCTGATGCCTATGTCGCTGATAGTAACCCCCTATAACAAAGTGGCAATGTACCTTGTTTGGGGTGAAAATGTAATAAAAAAATTTAAAAAAAAAATTGCTGTACTCTACTATCGATAATAAATATTGTTGCCACATCTTAGCTGATCCATTTCGCACTAGTTTCTCTTTCATTGGACAGTCCAGAAAGTGTCTCCAACCTAATATGCCCTGTATTATAAACCAAAGATCAACCTCTGTCCTATCGCTGTATGGTACTATCGATAAGAAGTATTGTTGCCACATTTGAGCTGGTCCACCTTCCGCTGGTTTCTCCCTCTTAAACAATCCAAAAAGTGTCTTCAAACTAATAGGCTACCCACTATTAACCAAACACCAACTCCTGTCCTATCGCCGCAATATTGCGCCCCCGTTTTATCAAAGAAGCTACGGTTAATATTGTACGCATGTCCTTTCTGCGTATGCAGTTAAAGAACTTCTAAAATGCACTTGTGATTTTAAGATGTATAAAAGTGTTAACTTATTCAAAATCGAACTCTTCCTACTTTAATAGGATTTTTTCAGTTATCGATTTTCGATACTTATCAGAGGTATTCCGATAAAAAAAACTATCTAAGAACATCCACATAAAGTACATTTGTGTGAAATCTAAAAAGAAAATCAACGCAATCGTTTTAGAGTCGATAGGGAACGCACTCTAACAGAAACAATGGGCCTTACATATATATATATACATATATATATATATATATATATATATATATATATATAGCCAGTAGAGTTTAGTTTCCTAGAAGTACTTCCAATGAAACAACATGTGTCTACCAAAGAGTGCTCAATGAGTGAACAGAGCAGGTATATAAAATTTATTTATACAAACACTGATGGCTACATATGTGCATACATGTTTCTATTATCACCCACGTTGGGGGATTACGTCTTCAGGCCAAGAATTATCGTCGAGAACCGTTCTCAACGATTGTATAAATAAATTTTATATATATATATATCTATATATATATATATATACTTATATATATATATATATACTTATATATAAGGAGATATTTTGTCATTAGACTATCTATTAAATGGATCATCCTTTCAATCAGGATGTCCATCTGTAATATCACACCTATTCTTACACATTAATTGATCAGGTGTCAATTCTGATAGATTTTTGTAATTTTTTATTGTTTTTATTAAATAACACCGGTAATTATTTTCCCATGCCATAAATAAATATCAAGAATGGAACGGAAAACATCTAATTTGTATAACATAACAAGTAAAACTATACAGGGACCCCATGCGTCTTTCTATCTTCCCAATTTATGAGCCCATGAACCGCTCGTTTGGATCAATATCCATCCAGCTGCGTTGTTTTTATCACCTACATTATTGGATGGCATGGTTAATGCATTTTCTATCTCACAAGAGAGCTTGCCACTTTGACTGCCGCCTGCTTATAATAACATCGGCTCAAAAATGATGAATACACCACATTTATTCATTGTGTCGGCCATCTACATAGAAAATGGCAAATGTCAATGAAGAGAAGGAATTTTAACACACTAGCTTCCTTCGTATGATACAAAACATCAATTAGAAGATATGAAGCATTTAATAGATAAATCAATCAATAAATAATTGACATCCTATGAAAATCTTATAAGAAAATGTTCATAATTTTTAAAACATAACGAGAAATTATTAAAAATCATTACAAAATCAAAATGGCCAATATGAAAATCAGAAATTGATTATAAAATTCCAAAAACCGTTACAAAATTACCAAAACAAAAAATAAATCCCATCATTTAAAAAATAAATAATTACAAAATGCCACTCAAATCCTGTTTTTAATATTACAAAAAATTATTACAAAATTCTTTACTAAAAATCAAACTGATTACAGAAAGGACAAACTCAAGTGTTTACAAAGAAATTAAAATCTCGTTAAAAAAAGTCACTGGTAGAGCTTTAAAAATAATTACAAGAAAATCATTAAAAAATCAAAAAGCTATTAAAAAAATTCATACCAACATCCAAAATTTATTAAAAAAATCATTTAGAAATTAAGATGTTATTTTTTTTTTAATCATTACAAAATTCAACAAGTTATTAGGGGAAAAAATGATTACAAAAAATTTAAAAGTTATGACAAAATTACTAAAAACTGAAATAATCATCACAGAAATAAAAACATCATCACAAAACATAATTCCAAACTTTTAAAAATCATGATCGAAAATGATTACAAAAGTCACGGGTAAAAAATCAAAAACATAAATCCTTCTAAAATAAATAAAACTTACTATAAATGTAAAAAGTTTTAAAAAAAAGGTCATAACAAAAATGAAAAAATATTACGAAATTTACATACATCTGTATAATGTATTGGTAATAATAATATTCCTTTTGAAATAATGGAAGTCTGTGTTTCAGTACTATTAAGAAGGTAGGACTTTAAAAAAAAAAAACTAAACCACATTATCATTGTCAGGTCAATAGTGTTAAAATAAATAAAAGGAATGTATTTTTTATTTATTTAAATTTTAATCCTTTTTAAAATGATAAATATTCCCTGTCTTACGATCAAAATAAAACTAATTGTCAGCTATATGTGCTTTTAATCAATGAAGAAATCGAATTTGATTTTTTGAAATGTATTTAAAATTGTACGATATTCTTGGCATGTTGGTTGGTTGTTTTTGTTTTTTACGGCATATCAACACTATTCAGATTATTTAATGCCGAATCCAGTGATTATGAAGAAAAAGTTTTTAATAGAATATACTTTCTTAAAAGTCAGTTTCTATTTAACCCATAGTTGGGACCCTAACAGGTACTACCACTCCGGGTCAGAGTGGACCTGGGAGCAATGGCAATTAAGGGGTAGCTCCACACTCCTCAAAGCCCGTAAGCTGGGCCCTCACCATTGGATAGAGTTTAAGGTCATATCCAGGAGCTACTTGACAGGACATAATATGACATCATCACTATTGTTAGGTAGAATATTGTTAGGTAGAATATTGTTAGGTAGAATATTGTTAGGTAGAGGAATAAAAGAGATAAAAATCACATGTTCTTCTTGACAAACAATGAAGACATGAAAAATGCTGGAATTATAATTCCAACCAAATTACATTTAAAGAAGCATTAAAAATAAGCACACAAAAAGAAGGTTACGTATATATATATATATATATATATATATATATATATATATATATTTATATATATATATATATATATATATATAAATATATATATATATATATTTATATATATATATATATAAATATATATATATATATATATATATATATATATATATATATATATATATATATATATATATATATATATATAAAAATTCTTCCAATTACGGGATATTTGGATTTTACTTGTGCAAATGGAAATTCAATTAACTTTCTTGAAGTTACATACTTGGATTTTACGGTCACTGGATTATTTTTCTTCCACCAGACTATCCATTCATGTTTAATCACCTTTTTCTTCACCATATTCTCTCTGCTTCACTTTTTTTGTTTTCAAGTAAGATCTTTGACTTACTTGTTGTTTCATCAAATACTTTTGCATGCAAAATCCGATCCCGCATTTTGCTAATTCCTACCCTCTGATGAGAAGGAAAGTATTTCTTCGAAACTCCGCGGATTAAGGACTATCCATGTAAATTTCTCCTTTGGTGGAAGGCGGTATAGCTCGACTAGAGCTAATATCACACTAAGCATTAACGGTTCGTTTGTCAAAAGAATTTAAATCCGGAACAGTTAGTTTTAAGAGTTAAAATCGGAGTTGTTTATTTTAACCACACAATATCAATTAATAATCACCATTTGTAAATGATTTTAAAAAGTGTGCGAAAGGTTTGAACTTGCTTGCAAACATGAATATTATGTTTTTTACAAAGAGGTCGTCACATATTAAGGCTCGGAAGCCACTCGAAGATAAGGGTTCATGTGTGTGCGGTAGTCATTGAGACAATAGCCTAGTAATTGCTAGTAGTGGACATTTGTTTATAGGAGATATAAGAGGACGGTTCAATAAGAACTTGCTTAGTTTGGATTTGAAGACGACACTATTGTAGTCAGCTGGAAAGCAGACAAGCAGAAAAGAGTTCCACATGTGGGCAGTTCTAAGAAAATAAGCTTTGTTTATGGAATCCATGTTTAGGTTTAGGCAGCAGTCGAGAGTGGGGGGAATTCTTCATAGTGATTTTGGTTAGATGAGTGTTTCTTTGTGAAAGATTGGCATAGATTGAAGCTCAGTCGAACACTTGCCATGAAAATGTCTTAGTAATTTTATGTCAATTGAATAAAGTAAGAAGAAAACCTTACTATAGATGAACAATACACCCGAAGAAGGCCGGTGGGTACATAAGCCCTAGTGTAGTCGAAATAGTCATGTCTAAAGTAAGAAAAGGGAATCATGCATTATATAATATTTTAGAATGGCAATAGCCCTTATTCTGATTCTATGATAGCTGTTATTTGGGGATTTTATTTATATAATTACCATTCCATATTGCGCTTTCCTGTCTGTGAGTGAATGAGATTTACCAATATCAATAAGTCAAAAGTGTTTAGTAGTTCCTTGGCCTAGAACCAAGAATCCAATTGGCAGCAGTATTTAATGTAAATTTAGGCCTGGAATTTTCCCTAACTTGAGAATGACCAAGGTTCTTCATCACAAAATACAGCTGGCATTCACTGGTCAAGTTAGAAAGATCTTGCCTGGCTAATTCAATCAAAAATACGATGCAATCCATCTGCGAGCAAATTTGATGTTACCATTGATTAAGTGAATATAGACTTTGTTACGGTTGGCACAAGTTAATGACTGTCAATAAGCTACCAGAAGAAACAGATGGCAGTTAAATCCAACAAAGTTTTTAGGAAATGCAAATGTATATAAACACATACAATAACTAATATATATATATATATATATATATATATATATATATATATATATATATATAATGTGTGTGTGTGTGTGTGTGTGTATTTACCTGCAGTGGATTTTTCTGATTATCATCTTTGAAGTGAGTTTTCCGGAGTTTTTAGTTGCCGTTATTTTTTTTATTGTTTTTTGTAATCACATTTCTTTTCTTTTACCCTGAAATACTGTGTCTATTTTTTTTTCTTGTTAATGTGTGGCCGTCTCTGAAGGGCAATCAAGTAAAGCAAAGACAATAATTTTCGTAATAGGTTGTGAAAAAATATAGGCATTCACCGAAATAAAACAAATAAAAAAAAAAACTAGAATTGTGAACTAATTCTTTTCTTTTGGTGATTGAGGTTCAACCAATCAGTAGTGGTTAAAAAGTTTGATCGTTTTTCTAGGAAGGAAGGACGCAAGCATCAAGTTTAGGAACATTACTGAATTTTCACAATTTATTGTTCATGTTTCAGGTGGTTTTGTTCGGCTGAGGGTTTCACTTGGTCACCGTTGATCATCATTAGCCGACTAATGCGAGGAGTATTCCTTTTCAGAATCGAACAAATTATTTCTGACACACCCGTTCTCTAACAGCAGTTTTCCCCCTCCCCACACACACATTTATGAAAGCGAGAGGTAGATGTGTTGTCATCAGATTATTTATTGAATGGGTAATTCTTTCAATCAGGATGTCTGTCTGCAATATCTATCTATTTCTACATATTAATTAATCGGGCGGCAATTCCGATGGATTTTGTTTTTTCGTTAAATTGCACCAGTAATTATTTTCTCATGCCATGAATAAATATCAAGAATGTAACGGAAAAACAAACATTTATAATATAACAAGCAAAACTATATGGGCGGGGATGAACACTATGCGTCTTTTTATCTTTCCAATCTATGAGGCCAGGAACTATTTGTATATCTTCATGCAGGTTTCTGTAGTTTTTTTTTCCTGTAGTAAAAAAGCATAAGATGTCGATAATGCTCTGTTTGATCTTCCATCTGAAGACCTGAAACACAAGTAAAAATATTATAACTCTATTACTCGGAGGTTTACCGAACATATTCTCTACGCAATATACTGGATTGGAAGAATAGAAATATAAAATATTTTTAGAAGATCGAAAATATAAACTTTATGACCAAGTCAGTATATATATATATATATATATATATATATATATATATATATTGACTTGGTCAAAAAAAAACACTAACCTAGATTTAAAACAGATCAAGAAACTAAATATCCAGGCTAAATAGAGCACACACAAAGAAACAGGTCAACCAGAGGCCAAATAGTCCTTTGTTCGATAAGTGCATGCTCATTGGCTGATAGGAAGGGCGCGGTAGATACTAGAAAGCTGATTGGCTAACTAAAATCTCAATGGAAGATGCGCATATAAAAACGACAAACAACCACAGAATTGGTGCATAAGCCTGAAGAGTCCTAGAGTGGATGAAACGCGGAATACTCAGTGTAGCCTAATCGCCATATACATTTTTTTAAACTTATATATATATATATATATATATATATATATATATATATATATATATATATATATATATATTAGAGAGAGAGAGGGAGAGAGAGAGAGATAAAACTATGTCTGTCTGTCTCCATATTTTCAAACTCTACTGCTTCCGAAACTAAAAGTAGCAGAGTGGCGCTAGGGGCCTTGAATAGTTCGGGTTTTTATAGACCATTTTTTTATGGGTCTTTAGCCGGTTAAAATAATTTTTAAGGGGTAAAAAAGAGTCAAAATTGAAAAAAATCATTATACATTTTATACATTCATCTTACGTATATTTTGAATCGGTTCATATGCGTGTCACATTGGCACAGTGGTAACGTCATCAGCTTTGAATGCTACAGATTTTCTCTATTTTTACATAGGCATAACCACTTATACAGGCCACTCGAGGATAAGGGTTAAAGTGTGTACAGTAGTGAATTGGACAATATAGTAATCGATAGTAATGGAAATTCGGAAAATTTGTTAACAAGTGGAACGACTCATCAAGAACTTGTTTACGTTGGACTTGAAGACAACCATATTGTATTGGAAAGCAGGAAAACAGAAGACAGTTCTATAGGCGTGCAAGTCTAAGAAAGAAGCTTTGTTCATGGAGTCTACGTTTAGGTTTAAGCACAGATAACGAGTGGGGAGGAATTATTGATAGTGTTTTCAGCTAGACGAGTGTTTCTTGTGAAGGTTTGGTGAGAGATGACCATAGATTGAAGCTTAGTCGAGCACTTGCCATTAAAATAACGATACATCAGAGACAAAATCGCAACATCTCTTCTGTGAGAAAGAGGTTGCAAAGTAGAGAACAGGACATCTCCTACGAGGCCACAAAGTCTATTTTGAACTCAAGGCAGGATGTCCTTTCTAGCAGCTCCTGTCTAGATGTGGCAACAGTACTCCATTCTTGGACGTGCCTGGCTCTTATATAGATAGAGAATTGCATTAGCAGTGAGATATCTACTGGATCGATAGAAGGATCCCATCATTTTTCCAGCAGCTTTGGCAATGGATTTGATGCATGTGTTCCATTTCAGATAAGTAGTAAAGGTCAAGCCCAGAAGCTTGTCAAAACATGAGGCCTCCCCAAGACGAGAACCATTCATTTCAATTGATGCCAAATGGGGATCAGAGCGTTGATGATGTAAAGATAAAAGTTTGGTTTTAGATACATTAAAAGTAACCAGCCACTACTTTCTCCATTGTACTCAGAAGAGAGAGAATCGGAGAGAAGTTGGTTGTTTATGGTCTTGGATGTGCTACCATAGATGCTAGTGTCATCAGCATAAATGTCTACGAATGATGTAAGGATGTGATTTGGAAGATCATTAATGTACATCAGGAAGAGAGTTGAACCCAGGATGGACCCCTGAGGAACTCCAGCATTAATACTATGAGCTTCTAATTTCTGCGCATCAACTACTACTCTTATGAACCTATCAGAGAGAAATGATTTGATAATTGAGAAGACATGTCCAGCTATACCATAGCTGGATATCTTGTGAAGTAAACCATTATGCCATACCCTATCAAAGCCCTTTTATATGTCAAGAGCAATTGCCCTAGAAAGTTTGCCTCCATCGAGATATTCGCTGATCCTATGAGATATAACTGTAAGCAGATCTGCTCTAGATCTAGTAGAACGGAAACCATATTGTGTATCACTTAGAAGGTAGTTTTTGCTGAGATGGTTTATTACTTCTCTATTTAACACAGATTCCAGCAACTTACTCATGACGCACAGGAGACTTATTGGCCTATACTGAGAGGGAGATGAACAATCACCTGAATTCTTAAATACAGGGCATGCTGATGAGATTTTCCTGGGTGATAGGAAGCAATTCTCCTTAAGATAACGTTTAAACAGTTTTGTAAGTATGGGCGCTAGTTCTGGTTGAAGTTTTTTAAGTACTATGATTGGAATACCGTCAGGGCCGGTTGCCTTACTGGAATCAAGGTTTTTGATTAGCTTGCCAACATCATGTACAGATATTTGTATATCACATAGCGTGTTTTCTGATACAGGAGAAAATATTGGAGGTTGACGGCCTTGGTCGCAAAGGATAGAATTAGCTGCAAAGTTCTTTGCAAAGTGTTTGGCTTTGTCTGATGCTGACGAGATTACCTCAGGGGGATTGATGATAATTTATGCGATATTAGTATTAATTTTTATCTTTTTAGATTCAAATGTTAATAACTACATTTTATTTCAGTATTTAATTTATATTTTTATTTTTTTATTGTTTTATTTAATAATAGATTTTCTCGTCCATAAATGTTTATTATATCTACGAAGTTGATTTTAAAGATAGCATAGACAACAATTATATTCTTTTTATAACCCCCTCCCGCTCTTCATTTATCTCGCAATTCCTTATAACGTCTCTAGCCGAAGTTCGGGAGAAGATTATGTGTTTTAACGGTTAATTAAAAAAAAAACTCTTTAGAACGCTGCATTTTTTAATGCTAAAATCCCTTGAACAGTTTGCATTTTGAAGATGGGAACGCTCTCGGGATAAGTTGTGCGATATAAATTTTAATTTTTTATCTTGTTCGATTCAAATGTTAATAACTACTTTCGGTTTCGATTCTAGCTGATGGCACCCAAATACTTTTTTTTTTACTTTGGAAATCACGACTCTTATAATAATATATACGAAGTCGGCACAATTTAAAATATCGTATTTAAGCGTATTTTACGACCGGGCAAACCCCGGGCTACCCCGATAGTGTTATACAAAATAGAGCATAGTTTACTTCCAAGAGAAATGTGTATAATTGAAGAAATGAAGTATGTTCTACTTTTGAAAAAATATTACAGTATGCTCTACAATACTTTTTCAGAGAAGAGAATGAAACCTGCTTGAACCACTTGTTGTAGAAATTAAAAAATCAAACTTTGTTTTAATATTAAAGTAGCGGGGGGGGGGCACTGATTTTGTCGTGCGTAAAATGCACTTAAATATGATATTTTATTCGTCCAGATTTCGTATATATTATTACAAAGTCGTGATTTCAAAATTAAAAAAAAAAAAACATTTAGTTGCCCTCAGCTAGAATCGAAACCGAAATTGTAGCATTCAAAACGGGTAACATTGCCACTGTATCAACGAGACAGGCATATAAATCGATATAAATTCAAAATAAACTAAGATGTATGAGCAAAATGTTTAACGATTTTTTTTCAATTTTGACCCATATTTGACCCCTTAAAAACAATTTTAATCGACTAAAGATCCATAAAAGTAAAAAAAAATTCAATCATTTGAGACTCCTAGTGCCGCCCTGTTACTTTTAGTTTCGGATAAGTTTGAAAATATGGAGACAGACAGACAGACATATAACCGTTTATATATTATATAATAAAAACATTTTAAATTAATAAAAAAAAAACTAGCAGAGAGATCCGACGTTACCCGGAATTTCACACTTCCATATTTTTATTGTCATCAAAATCGGCGAAACCGCCCATCTGTAAATCAAATCTCTGCTCTAGTTAGGGACCCATCATGGTGCACCGGGAAGAAGCTTCCTATGCCTCCTCTCACTAACTCGGTTAAAATATATATTGTAGTTTACATTGCACTGTAGAGGACTTACTGCTGATTTTTTTTTTTTTTTTTATATATAACGACTTGAATTAAGGTTTAAAATGCAAAAGTTAAGTATTATGTTTCAATTGTGCTCTGAGCAGAAACCTTCATTTCGAAAGCGCCCTTGTCATATAAAAGAAACTACAGTTTATTTTACATACCTAGCCTGGCTGCTTTTACGTGATAATAGCTAGAATTTCAGATTACAATTATAAAAGTTAAGTATCATAGTTAAATTGTGCTCTAAACGAAAACATTCATTTTGAACGTGCTTCTTTCATATCAATAGAACCTACTGTTGATGTTATATGCTGGGCCTTTCTGTTGTGTGGTAATAAAACTTCTCAAATGCACTTGTGATGTTAGGTTGTATAACGTGTCAACTTTGGTCAAAATCGCCTGCTCCTTCTTTAATAGGTTTTTTTCGATTATCAATACTTATCAAAGACATTTCAGTACAAAACCTATCTAAGAACACTGCCAGATACATAAAGTACATTTGTGTGAAATTTTATAAAAATCGGCCCAGCGTTGTGGAGTTTATAGTAAACGAACTCACAGACACACATACAAAGTTCCTCTTAGTAGAGTATATATATATATATATATATATATATATATATATATATATATATATATATATATATATATATATATAATAGCTATTCTAGTATAACTAAAATTAATTCTCTAAACAGAACAATTTATCGCCATTTCTTTTTCTCCTTAAGAAGATTAAAGGCAAGGTATGACATCAAAACTTATATCTAAAATTTTGTTTTAATTTGGATCCAAATCAATTTTTATTTACAAAAGAGTCACCACTTATGAAACCCCAGAGGCCACTCGATGATAAGGGTTAATGAGTGTACCATAGTCAATGGGACAATATAGTAGTAGTCATCATTATGGAAATTTGGTAAATTGAATTACTTAAGGGAAGGAATCATCAAGAACTTGTAGTCGGCTGGAAAGCAGGGAAACGGAAAAAAGCTTTGTCTATGGATTCTATGTTTAGATTTAGGCACAGATAGAGAGTGTAGGGAATTATTGATAGTAATTTCAGCAAGACGAGCATTTTTCATGAAAGTTTGGCCAAAGGGGAATATAGATTGGAGCTCTGAAGAGCAGCTCCAATGAAATAATGATAAAGCAGAGACATGCTCGCAACATCTTTTCTGGAGAAAAGAGGTGGCAGGGAAGAGAAAAGGGCATCCTCTGCTAGGTTACGACGTCTACTTTGAACTCTGTCAAGGTAGGATAAGGTGCTTTTAGCAGTTCCTGCCCAGATGTAGCTACAGTACTTCATCCTAGAATGTACTTGATAGACAGATAAAGAATTGCATCAGCAATGATGGAGGTCTTGAGAAGTTACTGAAATTCATGGAATCTTCCTTAATTGGTGTCTAATTACTATGAATCAAATTTAATGCAAATTTGAGATTAGAATTTTCCATTGAGATGTTATGCCCCCCTAAAACCACTTAAAAATACTCCAAAGATGATTGTAATTGATGCATTGTAAAATTTTCACAAAAATAAGAGTTATCTGTATTTTTACGAAGGGCTTCCTGACCCTAAGCAGCTGTGTGAAGAATCTTAATGACTTTGTGCTTCAAATATCATGCACCATGTTCCAAAAGACATCTCTAGTGGAATATCGAATGTATTTCTGATTGAGCCAGTTTTTTCTTCCGGTTTTCCCCCGCTTCAAATTCCAATAATAAAATTCACAATCCTCCCATATTTAACACAGATAAAATTTAACCCTGACTTGTCCATCAAGTTACAGTCATAACTATCCAACAGTTCTTGCTTGATTATTTTATAATAATATTTATTGATTGATAGACATTGATATTAAAGTATTGAAATGAAAAATAATGTAACTGCGGCACCAGTCGCAAGTATATCTCTGTTAAGAAAGAGATTAGTTTTTTGTAACTCTTTCAGGGAGGTGTCGACGTTTACCTACATACAGCGCCTGGTATTCCCAAATTGGTCACCCATCTATAACTGACCAGGCACAATGTTGCTTGACTAAGCTGATTTACCGAGGACCGGTGTGTCAACATAATTATGCCATATTATATAGTAAAATATTTACCTCATAAGTAATTAATCGATAATATTTGTAAGGAATATGATTTTGAAAATTGCATGTTTTTAACTAATGAGTTACTACTTATCAAAGCCAAAAGCCACTCAAGGTGAGAGGTTAAATATTGAAGTTATATATTTCTATGTTCAGGGTAATCTCCTAAGCTAATTAACAGATCATTATAAATCGTGGTATGTATATTTTCGGAAACAGGGTAAATAGCATGAACACATTATTACTTTTGTAAGTTTTAAGATTTAGGGAATGCGTATATATATATATAAAGTTATGTGTATATGTTTGTATAGATATATTTCGTTTTGCATAATAAACTATGGGACTAATCAACCAATCATTATAACGGTTTGGTAATATGGTATATAATTAGTTTAATTTAATTTCATTCAAAAGATGGCAAAACATTATGGAAGCTCTTTTTTGTACAAATTGTGAAACTTTCAATTTATATGAATTTTTTACAATATGTATTAGACACCATTAGTCTTTAAATTTCAGTTTTTTTTAAAGCATTTTAAAGGTTTTTAGGTACATTTTATAATCACAAGCTCTCATTTGAAAGTTCATTTTTTTCGAATCTAATTTTTAATCTAAATTTGATCCATAGTTCAACTGAGTAAGATTCTTTGATTGTAAATTCTTTAAGACTGCTTGAAGCCTTAAATTTTAGACATTTTCTAGGATCAAAGTAAATATGATAGGCATACGGTTAAATATCCTTATATATTGATTTTTATATCCTTATATATTGGTTTTTATATCCTTATATATTGATTTTTATCTTTAGAAAGTAGCATAGTGCTGCAAAATTACTCTGTTCATGAAATTAATTTCATTCCATCGACTGCTGAAACCAGATCAGGCTGTCTGAAAATATTAGCTTCCTGTGACGAAACGCACCTTACATTGATGCTTTTTGTTTTTCTATTTCCTTTTGCAAAACTTAATGCTATTCTGGAAAACCAAAACCAAAAACAACAACTCACCTTCCCTCTTTCCTTCTTCTCATTTTCCCTTTCTCTTTCTATCCCCCCCCACTTTCTGACTGGTTTCCTAACTTAAAATGTACCAAACATTAATACTGTAACCCTTTTCCCTCTCCCATTGCAAAACTCGTTCGTATTCTGCAGGGTAGGAAACAAAAACGATAAAATCCAGGCTAAAACAACCAAACCAAACAAGACAAATAAATATCTGAAGATATAAAGAACTTGAAGCATAAAAACTGTTTCCAAAATATTTGTATTCGGCATTAAATAACCCGAAAAGGATTGATATGCCGTAAAACAAAACAACCAAACTGTTGTAGACCCGTGCTAGGGGTCACAAATGAAAGAAACCACAAGTAATGTAAAGTGTATAAATATAATACTTATTTATCATAAAGACTACAGGAGCCACTAAAGTGGTATGAGAGAAACGTGTTCGTAGTCTGCGGTTAAACGTGGTATGAATGTCTCTAGTTAGTCTATGCAACCAGTGGTATTCATAGGACTGGTTGATTCCACTTAGTTCTCAAATAGGGGTGATTTGTACCCGACAACACAAACCAAACACTACAAACTAGCAGTTGAAGATATAAATAGCTTGAAGAATAAAAACCTACAAAATAACTGGATGCAATGTGAATACTATTTCCAAAATAACTGGATTCGGCATTAAATAACCTGAATAAAGTTGATATGGCGTAAAGCAAAGCAACCAAACCAAACATTCCTTCGAGGGACATTATCTTTCTAGTATCACACACACACACACACACACACACACACACACACACAAAAAAAAGCTGTTAATAAGTCTTCCTTTTTTAACAGCTATAATAAGGTTTTATACTCCTAAAAAAATAATGATATATATATATATATATATATATATATATATGTATATATATATATATATATATATATATATATATATATATATATATATATATTCGCGCATATTTTATTGAAGAGGATCTTCGTTCTTCTTTTTATGATCTTTCTTTCGAATTTCTCTTTTTTTCGTACAAGTATTTTTGTTGTGGGAGCCAAAGTTCTTATAAAGTCCTCTAGTTTACCAAAGAGGAAGGAAAAAAAATTTCAAATTAGGCGAAACTACACATAGTAAATTAGTAATAAAAACGGTAAAACGACAGAGAACAAACCAATCAATAAGTAGGATGCACAGGAAGAACAACCCTGACGATGGTCAATCGAGACCGAAAACGTTCGGTAAACTAGGGGAGTTTATAAGAACTTTGGATCCCACAACAAAAATACTTGTACGAAAACAAGAAAAATTCGAAAGAAAGATCATAAAAAGAAGAACGAAGATCCTCTTCAATAAAATATGTGCGAATAATGAAATTCTGCGTAAATATATATATATATATATATATATATATATATCTTGATTTTAGTGCTTATATATATATATATCTTGATTTTAGTGCTTATATATATATATATCTTGATTTTAGTGCTTATATATATATATATATCTTGATTTTAGTGCTTATATATATATATATCTTGATTTTAGTGCTTATATATATATATATCTTGATTTTAGTGCTTATATATATATATATATATATATATCTTGATTTTAGTGCTTATATATATATTTTGATTTTAGTGCTTATATATATATCTTGATTTTAGTGCTTATATATATACATATATATCTTGATTTTTTAGTGCTTATATATATATATCTTGATTTTTTAGTGCTTATATATATATATATATATCTTTATTTTTTAGTGCTTATATATATATCTTGATTCTTAGTGCTTATATATATACATATATATATATCTTGATTTTTTAGTGCTTATATATATATATATATATATATATATATATATCTTGATTTTTTAGTGCTTATATATATGTAAATAGATAGAGCGATAAATACAGCAGTATTAGGTAGAAGAGTAGCTGCAGTAGTGTTTTATATTTACACCATGGCGTAAATCTCATAAAACACAACAATCTTTTTACCCAACTTGTATAGTTAATGAGTTTTTATTCTTCCGATGAGTCAGTGCGGAAAATATTCAAAACTTAACATAATAATTTACGAAACAGGCCCTGTTAACAATGAAACATTTTAACATGCTGAAGGAAATAAACGGCAAGATGAACAACATTTTGGAATTTGAAATATAGGCATTTTGTTATTTATTTGTAGTTATATATAATATACATCGAGCTTTATAAATAAACTAGCGGGGATACCCGGCGTTGCTCGAGATAGTATAAACAATGAGAAAATAGAATTTTGTTTTGTAATATATTTGTTATTCTTATGAGATAGGAATTTTGTATGTTTATGTATCATTTGTTATTTCGATCAAAAGAATATTTTACCTACATAAGACGGGTATTATACATATGAAATACTTGTATCTTACCTAGGGTAGGTCATTTATAGCATGTATATGAAAGGACGGGTAATATACAACACATTTATCTCATCAAATCCCAAGCGATGCCAGTTATTTTACTAATATATATTCTCGCCTATTTCATTCAATCCCAGGCAACGCTGGGTGTTTTGCTAGTATATATCTCAATCAATCTCATTAAATCCTGGGTGACACAAGGTATTCTGTTAGTATATATTTTAATCAATCTAATTCAATCCAAGGCAACGCCAAGTATTCTGCTAGTATATATTTGCATCTATCTCATTACATCCCAAGCTTCCGTGTAGTCTGCTTGCATACATTTGCATGCATCTCATTGAATCCAGGGTGACTCCGGGTAATCTGTAAGTATATATATTAACGTATCTCGTTAAATCCCATAATTCTTGAATTGTTACAAATTTCGACAATTTAACCCACATTATCGCCCACCTGTCTAAAATAATAACTTTAAGACATTGTCTTGGCTGGTTTTCATTACAAACACATCATCCAAATAACTCACATTTCATCATTTTTTTATAATGTTTGGATACGTTACTAATTTCAACAACCATGTCACATGATTTAGCTTACATTATCGCCACCACTCTTACTAAAATAAAAACTTTGATACATAGGCTATGGTATGTTACTAATTTCGACTATCACTTTTCGTATAAATAAAGGGCGAAACCTGATTGAATAAGCATATTTTCCCCATAATCATACATATATTGATACATATGTGTGTTTATGTCTGTAAATAGATAGATCGATAAATATAGGAATATTAGAGAGACAGATATTTATAGATTATGGCCTTGCTCTCTGAAATGATTTATCTTTAATATTTGTCAGGAAAATTTATGGTTAAAAAAAGGCAGAGGAGAATGACATATGAGAATAATTCATAAGCGAAGGCGATATTGACAAGACAAAATCAATTTAGTCAATCATAGTTGTCTCCCTTTTTCTCTGCCTCTCTCAAATTGCTAAAACAAACAAACAAAAAAAAACAAAAAAAATTTCTCCGTAAGAATTATTTACAAAAACCTTTCCTAAATCTTTTTTTCTAGCGCTTTTCTAGTTTGTATACTTCTTGAGAAACACTGGAGGCTTAAAATATTTTTTAAATCTATTCCTCATTTCTATATTTTATGAAAAAAATTATATGTTTTTGTACTTTTGAATTATACCTAACAGCTGAGAAAACAACAACAACAAAAATACAACTAATAACGTTCATTAAATTAATCAAAATTTAACTTTCTACCGACCTGTATACTTTTCATGGGTGGAAGTTGTAACATTGATTATCTCTTGATTTGTTATGATTAAATCTAATCATCCACACGCAACAAAAAATGCTGTCTTTGGCTTGGTTGTGTGTCATCGGGGATAATTTTTATTTTTGATACCATAAAACTTAACGATAAAAAAAAATTCAGAAAAAATTGCATCTCACAATTAGTTTATACACTTTAATAATAACCGGGGTCGGTAGAAAATAGAAATATTTCGTGTGTTTTGTGAAGGTTTTTTAATTGTATTTTTTTTTATTATTGATTTCTCTGTTGTTAACTATATTGTAAGATTATTTTCATCATGAACTTTTGTTCTGCAGTAATCGGTTCCTTCTTGATGATGTCGGTTGCCACCATTTTGGTGGCACTGACATTAGAACCGTTTTCTTGTTTTAATATTCAGCTATATCAACGAGAGTGCAAATGACCTTTCTGATAATATTGTGTCCGAGATGGGTATATCTGCTGATCATACATCTATGATCTATAACATGAACGAGGGAAGAACGGATGTATATAAATCTAAAACAATGGCGGAATCGTTAGAAAATAACCCCCGTAGCTGAATGGGGCCGAAAATGGATAGTAATATTGAATGCTAGTATGACTAAGCTGCTCTCCTTTAACAAGTACAAGACGCCTCCCCAACTACCGATATCCATGACAAATAACACCCTACCTTAGAATTTTTCCTTCAAACTCCTCGGCCTAACATTCATGGGTGATATAAACTGGAACAAATAAATTGAGGACATTGCAAAGGCTGCTGCAATGAAGATGGGTTCCCTCTATCGAGGTAGAAGACTACTCATATCTCTTGTACTTCTACAAGGCTACTATTCGCCCATGCATGGAGTATTGTTGCCACATCTGGGCTGGTGCATCTACCACTAGCCCCTCCCCCTTGGATAGGGTTTAAAAAAAATTCAATCTAACAGGTCACACTTTGTTAACTAAGCTCAAACTCCTGTCCCATTTCCACAATGTTGCATCTCTGTGCGTGTTTTACAAATATTTTAATGGAATGTATTCTGACGAATTCGTTGCACTTGTGCCCCTCACCGTAAATATCCCCAACAAACCCACTTAGCAACAAAATCACACCCCTTCACTGTTGAGGTCCCTAAATGCCAGAAAGCTTTATATTCTAATAGTTTCTTCCCTCGAACAGCTATCCTTTGGAATTCCCTTCCTGCTACCTTCTTCACTGATTGTACTGATATGCAGAAGTTTAAATGTGATGTAAACCAAAATCTCGTTAATCTTTCCTAGGTATGGTTCCAAATAGTTGCCAATTACGTCCAAGTGTCGATATGACTTGTTAGGGTTAAAAGTGAGTAAAAAACATGGCGGATGTTTTCAGAGAATTGTTTTTCTTTTCTTTTTCTTGTTGTGACTAATTTGTCTATTGATTATATATTTAATTTTTCCATAGCTTTATACCATGTTTAGGCAATTTTTTTTTGTCACATTTTTACATATTCGATTAGATAACAGCGAAGTGTTCGTTTTAACTACTTATTTGATTTCTATGTTGGCATATCTATTCCTTATGGAGAGTCGGTATTTAGAGCTGAAACTATACTAATACTTCTCTTACTAATGTAGATTTTGTATCTGTTTGTCTGGAACCAAAACTATACTATTACTTTTAGTGCTAATGGAGATTTAGTATCTCTCTTCCTCTTTCTTTTTCTTTCTCAAGTGGAAATGGTATTATTAATTTTATATCTGCAGCCGATTACTTCTATTACAAACGAAGATTTGATATCTATCTCACTGAAGCTGAAACTATACTATTTGTTTTACCAATATACATTTTTTTATCTGTTTATCTAAAACCGAATCTATACCATTACCTTTATTGCTAATAGAGATTTAGTACCTCTCTCTCAAGTGGAAATTTTATTATTAATTTTATATCTAAAGCTAACCACTTCTATTACAAATGGGGAATTTGTATCTATATCTTGGAAGCCTGAACTACACTATTATATCTCTGCGATGCCTCCGTTCAGTCTCGGAAGACAAAGAATACCCTCTATCAGGGAAACTGCGCATGTAATTGTGTAGCAAGTGTTGCGCGATCTCCAACCACACCTCTTTTGAATCAGCATTGCTTGAGTCCAGTGGCCAGGAGAAACAATGCCGAGATAAGCGGAAAGCACATAAAGCAGCTGGGAGACCCAAATGGTCACACATCTAGTCCTGGTCAGTCTTATCGTTGCTTAACTTTCGTGATCTGACGAGAACCGGCGTGTCAAACGTGATTATGCCGTATATCATATCTCTGTGACAAAACTATACTATTTCATTACGAATGGAGATTGGTACATCTCTGAAACGAAACTCTACTGTTATTTCTTTGTACATGAAAACAACAAAAAACACTTTAACATATATTCATTAGGGTACTATTATTATTTTTGTCTTATATATAGAACCCTGGGATTTCCAAACTATAGCCTTTGAGCCAAATCTGGCCTGCCAAAGTCTTCAATTTGGCTCGTTGAGCTTTTATGGAAAACGTAAAAAATATTAAGGAATTTTTTTTTTTTAATTAGAAATCAGAAAATGATTAAAGGAATGAGATTTCGGAGAATTAGTTTCACTTAAAAGCAAATCTAATGACCAAAACAGTATAAAACACGTTCAGGTCATTTATTTTATTTTGGCCCGCGTAGCTCTAAAATTTAGCAATGTGCCCACCCCCATTCGAAAACTTTGCAACCCTTGATCTAGCCTATTGAGTATAATGTTTATTTTCTTACCAACTTTTTAATGGTCAAAGAATTTTCCTAAATTCTTTAAATAAAAAGACCATGTCGGTGGGGCATTAGAATACGCCGACTGCCTGCAGAGGGTAAAAGTCCCTCAATGGGGGTCCTGGTTATGACCTTAAACTATATCCAGTGGTGAGGCCCCAGCTTGTGAGCTTTGGGGAGTGTGGAGCCACCCTTTACTTACCATTGCCCCCAGGTCCACTCTGACCCGGAGTGATAGTACCTGTTAGGGTCCCAACTATGGGTTAAATAGAAAATGACTTGAAAACAACAAATATATTCTATTAAAAAAATTTTTCTTCAAAATCTTTGGATTCGGCATTAAATAACCCGAAAAGGGTTGATATGCCGTAAAACAAAAACAACCAACCAAAAATTTAAATAAAAAATATAGCAACAATAGCTTAAGTTCACGACGCATTGACGTATTACAGTCCATGCTTTCTACTTACGTAATCATCAGTATCTCAATGATATTGTACACATAAAACCTTGTGTGTACTTTGTGACAGGCATGCGCGGAAACGCTCAAGAATTATGTGTCAGTGTTTTAGTCAGACCCACCTATGGCGAAAATGAGATCATCCAAAGGCTAAAAAAAGATGACGCCAGATTCTTTCCAAAAAGAATTGTCAAGGTTGTTCTGTAGAATTATTCAAATCGTGTCGTGTCGACAAATTTGTTTGAGATCGTGTCAGATCGTATCGAGAGAATTGTTTGCATCGTGTTGGGTTGTGTCAACGGAATTGTTTGGGGCTGTGCCGGGTCGTATCGACGGTGTTAGTCGTGTTCTGTCGTGTAGATGGAAGCGTTTGGGTTATGTTTGTTTTTTGGTCGACCTGACGATTGTCGCAGTCGTACTGCCAGATGCGATAAAAATATTTTTTCTTGTTCCATTTCTCTTCCCTCATGAACCTACATACTTTTATTGGGTATGTTGGAAGGTATCATACAGTAACCCTCCCAGTGAACTCTGATTTTAAGCACTGTCTGTGATTATACCTGGATTTCCTTAGCCATCTGAAAATAACAGCATTTTTGTGTTTTTTGACAATAATTTATATTTGGTTAATAGCATAAAATAATGGCAGCTGCTAAAATTTGGTACCTTGGAGAATAGAAAAATGTCGGTTAGATTATCGAAATCACTTTTCAAATTATGACTAATGCATGACCAGGTGCATCGTTTTTGAAGGGAACCCAAATGATATTGCATTTCTTTTTGCTTGTAAAGTGTTTATAGACAGTCTTCTTTCATTACCAACGCCAATTTTCTATTTTAGACAGCTTTTTATTGATCCTTTTTCTCTCAAATCCATCCTTAACAACTCTTCTCTTGTTTTCCTTCGAATACCCTTACAACTGACCCTGTTATTTCAACTGTTTTATATGCACTAAGACCTTTTATCTATTCTTCTAAAGTGGCGATACGATTAAAGCCGCCTGTTCTGTACACGTACCTCCTTATACTGTTTAGATTTAATCTTTTTTAAGAGGTCGTCAGATCTAGGCTTGCTTTTAAGAACTACATTATACACCTGTACTAATTCATTAAGCTTTCCAAAACCCTCCCACTTATTGTTACATTTTTTCAAAGTTACAACGGAAGGCAATATGATATACGCGTGTGAATGTGTAAAAATTTACTTAATTTGTATTCAAAATACTATACACTAAGATATACTACATTATTATTTTCATTATTGATGTTATAAATAAAATTATATAAAATTATACACAAAGAACTTCTCTTTCCTATATATATATATATATATATATATATATATATATATATATATATATATATATATATATATCACGGAGTATTTATAATGTTTTTTCTTTGAACTTTCCTTTTACAAGTTCAAAAACAGTTTATCAAATCATATTTCATGAAACATAGATGAACAAATACACGAACAGAAAAGTTTAATAACTTCAGATGTACGACCCCTGTCAAGGTCACCGTCATTGTTCTTATTATTTGGAATTGGCTGATTCTAGTGACTCGTTCAAGAAACGACACCATAAAAATCAATCAGTCATGCAATTGGCTTTTTCCATTATCGATCCGATTGATCACCATTTTATGATAAAGGCGGATGGGGAAGGCGTATCTAAATATAAAACTGATAAAGCAATAATGATCATCTCATAAATTCAAAATTAGAGTATCCTATAGTGTTTGTCCTTTGTAAGACGAAGTATAACTTGCTATTTGAGATCTAGTCTTTAAGAAAATGAGTAGAGAGACTTTTAGAGCTGCAGCAGTAAAGGACTTTGTTTTTTTTAATTTAATTTACTAATTAATACCGAATTATCGAAGCTAAAAGCCAATCGAGGATATAGGTTAATGCAATGGATCGATCGTTGAATGACGATGAACATTTTGATGGGATGGAAAATAATGGTTGGTGTTAACAAAATTTAATAACTTATGCGGACGACTTCTTACAAGTGTTTATTAACTTCTTCTGGCATTTTTCCATGCTGTAGATATAATCATGGTTAGTGCTCTCCATAGACTTCGGTCCATTGTTGGTCCGATTATTCTGAAGAAATCTCATGATTTTGAACTTGGCAGAACATGGGGGTAGGTTTCTATTACCTTCCCCAGCGTAGTGGCCCCTGACTCTCCTGTTTGCACCAATCCGATGTCCTTAAATCATCCGCATAGCTGCAGTCGAATAACATAACTCTTAATATCACAAAACCGTTGATCTTCTAGAGATGCATCTTCCCCCATGACCATCTAACGTCCTGCTGCCGACGTCATCAGAGACCTTTTTCTAGATGCATGTCTTAACTAAGACTAGGTGTGAGTCTCTCCCAATGAATAAATGCGCCACCAGACACTAACCTGGAAATTTGATTCGGCACGGTACATACAGTGTCTAGCCTTCCCAAATGGTGACCCATCTAGTACTACTCAGATTCATCGTTGCTTAACTTCGGTGATCTGGCAGGGACCGGTGTGTCAATGTGATTGTGCTGTATGCCATTTATTAACACTGGATTTCAATTCAGTTCAATTTATTTGGCAAAACGACTATATATATATATATATATATATATATATATATATATATATATATATATATATATATATATTGCCTAACAATAAGTAATTAATGTGTTATAAGTTAGTAGGGAAATAAATTAAACTACGTTGACTGCCAGAGTATTGCTGAAACCATCATATTTGCGACCTCCATAACAGACTTGCACTCGTTTTCCTAATATATGTGTGCTAGCAGATAAGTAGGTATCACCGACTCTGCTATTAGCAAAGTTTTTTTTTTTTTTTTTGGTTCATAAGATACGGGATGATTCTCTGAGTTACTTTTATATTTTTAGAGTCCAATACTATGGTAGGTCATATTTGTTGGCTTAACAGTTATATTCTTCTCACAACACAAATAGACATCGACAGATATTGGATGTATTTAAGAAGCCATCGAGCTAAACCCTGAGGCCGGTTTCAGCATCCTTGGTCTTATCATCAAAGATTAAAGGATATTATCTTTAATCCACACTCCTAAACGTGAGATCAGAAAACAAAACAGCTTGTTCACATCTGTCTCGTCTCTGAGGATTGAATCCAAATACCTTTTCAGCCTTGGATTAGATCGCGTCTTCTGCAAATATTTCATTTAATGAAGCAATTTCATGACCGACAACTCTCATCAGCATATTCGGCTTAACGTTGTTTTTTGTTTTATTTTTGTTTTTTGTTTTTTTACATACTGGCATGTGTTGGACTACTTTTAGAAATTGACTTCCAAACTAGCCTATCCCTAACAAGGTCTTTGTTTATTTATCCCTGCTCCTTATGAGTTCAACTTTATCACGCCCCCCTTTGTTTTCCTCGGGCTTCCCCTGACCCTGGTACATCAACTGCTCTACATTTACTAACTTAATTTCGCTCATCCATTATTTCAATGCAACTAAACTAACAAAGTCTCCTCTTCTTCACACATTTTCCTATTCTGTCCAGATTGATAATAAAAATTTCCTCTTATTTTTTATCATTATTTCGGAATGCATCTACTACGACAATGATGATGCTCATCATATTTCCTTTAACATTCATTTCATGTGCTGGCATGTGTTGGACGGCTTTTAGATTTTTACTTATAAACTTCCTTATTTCTGACATTTCTGAATTTTTGTGACGAGGATTGATTATCTGTATTATTTGGATTCATCGGACTACTGTTCTCATTTTGAGTGTGATTTTCATAACGTTTCGGTCGATGTAACATTCAATCCTCTTCAGGTGTATCTTGTCGAACTAAGGAATGTTTCTGTCGAAATTTTACAATTCTTGCCTAAAAGATTCCAAAACAAACATTTACTGTTTTGTATTTTATTTTGAAACTCATAAAAATAGAAACTAAAAATACAAAATATTCTATTTACATTGTAAAAAAAAAATCAAGTATAATATTAGGTGTATAAAAAAAAAAATTGAATAGAAATACTTGTAGGTTGAGAAAGGCTAACCGGTTTTGTGCATGAATTGTAAGACAATGAAGATGGATAGTCACCATTGTGGACCAAGTGAAGATTCTATCCGACATTTGTACGAAGTGGGATCATATCTAGAAGGGATGTCTTTCTAGTAAGTGTTGAGGATATGCGTTGCATGGAGAGAAATGATACAATAATATGTGTAATGTGAGTCTTAAAGACAGTTCTGATGACATGAGAGGAAGATTACATCTTGACAGTATCTCAAAAGGTGTCTGCAGAACAAGAGACTTCGATGATTGAATGAATGGATGAGAGTTCATGAGTAAATCAAAGTAAAACGATTTATGTAGCGGGTTCAGTTCACAGAGGAAGGCTCCAGAAAATATGGGCAGGAATGGTGAAGATAGGTTTGGGGAAAAGAGGGATAAATAAAGACCTGGCAGAGGTAGGCTAGTTTGAAAGTCAATTTCTAAAAGCCCTCCAACACAAGTTGGCGTGTAAAAGAGGCGTTTAGCTGAATGTGGTGACGAGATGGGTAGTTAGAATTAGAATCTGGGATTTGGGACAATTGCTTCCACACCTGAGTTTATGCATTCACATTTATGTGATGATATTTTTATAATATGAAAACTGATAGTCTTTCTTGAATGCTTGATTCTTTTCACATTGAATGTTTTAGATGGTATAAAGGGCGATAGTGATGGGAGTAGGAAAATAGAGGAAGCCGTATTAGCAACATCAGCAGTGTTTAGCATAAGAGATGATGATAAAGTAAAGGGAAAAGTGATGAAGATGGACTCAAAGGGGTTAAATAATAAACTGAATAATAGTTTGGAGATTGTTGCAGTTTCATAAAGGAAGAAGAAAGACTCAAATTAGTAATTAGGTGGAAACAAAATGTGTTCAAAAGAAAAGCAAATACATAAAAGTCTGACTGCCACGAATGCAAGACTAACATAACCAGTACACTAACGCCGAGAGACCTATTCTCTCGGTCTTTATAATAAATGGAATAGTTCCTTATTATCTGTAGGGTGGATGTACCACAACAGAAATCCATTCATTTCCTGAAGTCGTCCAACAGACACGGATTAGCACGTAAAACTGATGACGATTATTATGATTATGACGACGAAGAGAATGAAGATGGTGAAAATTTTGTTTTTAATCATTTTTAGACTGAATTGGATTAACTAAAAAAATATTGACTTTGGGGGTCCATCTAATGGCATTTCTGAAAATATACTTTGTGTATTTATATTCTATATTCTATGAGCTTTTTCATAGGTATGCCCAAAATGGTATCATGGATAAATCAAGCATTAATTTAAGGTACTGCACAAGCAATCTGTTATAGACTGGAAAAAAATCCCAGAGACTTGTGTCTAAGTAGTAATCATTAATTAGTAACCATTAATTAGTAACCATTAATTAGTAACCATTAACTAGTAATCATTAATTAGTAATCATTAATTAGCAACCATTAATAAGCAATCATTAATTAGCAATCATTAATTAGTAATCATTTTACAATTCTGACCGGAAATACGTCGTTACTCGTACACCGTTATAACCAAATTGGCTTGACTTATTGGGATGCAGAGGGGCCGGGGGTCAGAAAAGAACACCTGATGACGCAGGTAAGTCATACTTTATCCATATATACATGCTAGTTTCATTTTTTCCCTCATCATGTATATATCGCATACACGAATATATATATATATATATGTTGATCTGAGAAGCACATTTTTATTTTAGACATATTTCATCATGGACAATTTAGGTCTGCATAGTTTTGCTTCACTTTGTTCAAAATACTTATTAGTTTTTGGATTTCATGTTGACATTGCCCGATGTGTCTCTCTTGCACGTTTTGAGACCTAGTACTTTCAGATCCATAGGAATCCATCTTCAGAAATGGCTTATACAAACATTAATTGTCCACGATATTTAATGAAATATGTCTACAAAAGGAATAGCCTACGAGGATTAATCTCTTGAAAAATATTGTTTTAAGCTCAATTTTCCAATTTTACGTGCTAATCCGTGTCTGTTAGACGACTTCAGGAAATTATATATATATATATATATATATATATATATATATATATATATATATATATAGTTTTAATACATTGGTAAAATGAACTTTAAATTTTAATCGACCTATATGTTTAATCGACTTTTCATCGTTTCTATATATGTTAACTTATCGCCGTTTACTGTATATTTTAGTATTCACTTTTAATTTTCATTTTCGCTCCTTCGGACTTTTACTTCAACACCTGATGATGGTTCGTGAACGAATCTAAAGCGCTTGTGACAGCAACAACTGTGGAATTTCTATTGATATTTTTGATTTTGATACAAAAAAATTATACGGAAAATTGAAAAATTAAAAAAATAAGAAGAAACATAAAGCAAAGTGGCTCCGTTGCATTTAATAATATTTGCTTGAATATATATATATATATATATATATATATATATATATATATATATATATATATAGAGAGAGAGAGAGAGAGAGAGAGAGAGAGAAAGAAAACACTTCCGGCATCTGGTGGCTATGAATATAGTCCAAAATATTCTTTTCAATTGTATATCTTACATTTCATATCTTTAATATGAATCGATTGTAATCTTTTAAAATTAAGAATTATTATTTAAATTAGCAGGGAAACCTGATGCTGCCAGGATTGAATGATGACCAAAAATGTTTCACACTCATATACTTTGTCATCAAAATCGATGTAATCGACAATTTTTCAATCAAATCGATTGATTGCCTGTATCTGGAGGAAGCTTCGCATGCTCCCCTGCAGTAACGTTATCCAAAATACAGTATAGTCTATATTGCAGTGTAGAGAACCTACTGTTGATTTTATAAAATTATTTTTATATATAATAGCTGGAATTAAAGTTTCAAATGCAAAAGTCGAACATCATGCTTCCATTGTGCTCTAAACAGAAACATTCATTTCGAACGCGCTCCTGTCATTTCAGAGAACATACCATTGATTTTATACCGCAGGCCTTTCTGCTTGTGCGTAAAATAACGCTTCTAAATTGCACTTGTGATTTTAAGCTGTATAAAGTGTTAACTTTGGTCAAAATCGCATGCTCTTGCTTTCATCGTATTTTTCAATTATCGATATTTATAAAATACATCCGATACGAAACCTATCTAAGAACACTGCTTAGAATATAAAATGCATTCGTATGAAATTTCCAAAGAAATCGAACCAGCCGTTTAGGAGTCCAGAGGAAACGAACTCACGCACACACAGACAAACTTCCTTTTATGCAATTGTAGAGTAGATAGACAGATAGATTACCTTCAGTCAAAATTTATGATTATTTTAATAAAGTTTATGGTAATTTATGCATTTTTATTACATCATTATATCTAATATCGACGTAAATATAGCACACACACACACACACACACACACACACATATATATATATGAAAGTTCGACAAGAAAATTATAAACGAATTGCAGAAAACAGTTTAAAAATAGTTATACATATAGCTATGTTTAGGTCGTTGTTTTTTTACTACATGTGCAGTAAAAAAAATAGTATGCATTTGTTCATTTATAGATAAAGAGGAGAGAATATATATATATATATAGAGAGAGAGAGGGGGAGAGAGAGAGGGAAAGAGAGAGAGAGAGAGAGAAATAGACAGATAATCACATTTTAAAAAATGCTTTGTTGGGATATGTTTTTAGAAATTTGAAAACCAATAATAATGCTTTAGTTTATTTTAGAACAAATAAATTTAATACTCGAAGCCAAACTTTCAGTTTCAATACCATTTTGATATCTATCTATCTATCTATCTATCTTATATATATATATATATATATATATATATATATATATATATATATATATAAACAAATAAATGACAAAAGTTTGTATTTCAAATTTCAGGATGTTTCAATTTTACAATTTTTTCCTTTAAGTACGTTGACATGCACAATTCTGTTTTGTAGCGCAAAATCATTAATTTAATTATTGTATAAATCAAAGAATTTATTCTGCTTTTAATTCATCTTCTGATGATATATGCATAGTCATCCATAAACAGGCTGTATCACAGCTTATCAATGCGGTTAGACTAGCAACTACCTAAAGCCAGGAATGAAACTCGACGGCCTAAGTTACAGTCGGCACTACCTGAAATAACAATGAGTAAATATTGTGCAAACGTGTAAGCTCCATTAGTTTACGCAGAAAAGTATTGTTTATACGCTAGTAGCAGTTTGTTATTTTACTCCCTAATATGCTCAATCCAAGATAGGGAGCATTTATAGTCATCCACAGATTGTTTCGCTGTATCACAGCTATCTGTGTGGTTAAACGAGCAACTGCACCAAGCCAAGAACATATGTATGAGTGGGAAAGAAATATATAAGTACTTGAGTTTTACTTACATTGGCAATTTGAAAGTATATCTCTCTTTATAATAAACTAGTCTGGGTGTCCGGCATTGCCCGCTTGTTTGTAGATGTGTGTTGCGCAACAAAAAAAAAATTAATAAATAAAAAGTGGTAGAAGGCACAGAGGCTCAAACCCGTGACGCGAAGGTGGAAAAGCAAGTGAAAGAAAATCTGACGTCTTACCGCTGCTCCATGATGCGACCGGAAGTCTAAAGTGTTCAAGTTTTACGTAATCAATCAAAAACAAAAGATGGCATTGCTTTTAAAGCTCCCACGAAAGCAAATTAGACACAAGGTGGTTTTTATTGCGGGAGGGGGGGGCTAGCTCCCCCCCCCAAAAGGGGATACTCTGGCAGTATCCAAATAAATAGTAATTGTCTCGGTATGAAGAGATCGCCCTACATTGACCAAGGACCAATTACAGAACAAAGGCCAGGCGTTGGCGTTTGCATTCAAATAGCTTCGCTTTATTTATACAAAAATGACAAACAAACACGACGGCACGGTGGGAATTTTGTTAAACTCGATCAAAACAAAGATAAGAGATGGTATCTATTTGCGAATGTGAGATATTATGCTCTCGAAAGTATGCAAAAACTTCTCGCGAAATTTAACCGATACAAAAAGCCTTTCCTGGACATACACAACGGCTCGCGCCCATTTTGCTCTTTATATAATAGATGCTTAGGGACTAGGCTTTGTCGTTATTTTCATGACAGGTACTAACTGAGCTCTAATCTATGGTGTCCTTCGTTCTAAATCATTCACGGCAAATACTTGCTTAGCTATAACTATTTCCCTATATACCATCCATTTCCCTTACTCATTATCTGCACCCAAAACTAAACGAAAATTCCATGAGCAATTTTTTTTTCCTAGAGCTGCTTGTCTGTGAAACACAATACCACAAGTTGCTTCCCAACTGACTAAAACATAGTCATTTTCATATCCCACATAAACAGGTTCTTTATGAGCAGTCCTCGTAAATTATTAATTCATACACAATTTTCACCATTATCGTTTATCGCGATCCTTAACTCTTATCTTCGTGTGATTTCTCTGTTAAAAAAAAAAAGACTTAGGCTTTCTCATTTCGATTTCTGCAATTTTGGTTTATACTTACAGACGTTTTTCAATCCCACCCTCTTGCACGTCGACCATTTTCTTTTTCTTTTTATTTAATTTGTGACTGTAAGTACACTCCACTTATTCGATCCCATTTTATGTCATTCGTTTGTTTTGGCAATGATTTCCACCTATGCCTTCCCAATTAGTTACATTGAGGTTTCAATAAAAGTCCTGAAATCTAATAATGTATGTAGACACGTTTGATACTTTCATTGCTAACAAAGAATTTTTGCTTGTATCGAAATTAAAAGAAATAAATAGAAATCAAGGGAAAGATTTTAAAATGAAGGCATAATGAAATAAAAATTAAAAAAACAAACAGATTTAAATAATAATATATTATAAAATAAGTTGTCGATTTCTTAGATTATGGGTGGAAATTCTGAATTCCTTTAATTTCTTGACATTAAATTTTATTTCAAAACATTAGTTTGTACTGAAATCATGATTTATGATATTTTCTTATATAAAAAAAATAAAAATAAAAATTAACAAATATTAGTTCATATTGTTTGTTACCCTTGGAAATACAACATGGCTGTTTTTCTTGTACAAAAGATTTTATAATGTAAATAATTTTTGTTACTTCCAACCGGAAGTAAGAAAGTTTATATTACGTATTAAGTCATTAAAAGTTCTAAAATAAGAATTATAACATCAGATATACCTTATTCAATGGAGTTTCAAAAAGTAGGGAGGTTTTTTCAAAAGAAATAAATAGCAAAAAAAAAAAGAAATATTATAAAATTAATAGAAAAGCGAAAACTATTAATTATGTTCTATTTATACTATAGAGTATCCTTTGAATAAAATGATATCTCATATAAATTATATATATTTATATTATTCGTTTAAACATAGTAAAATATAATGATGAAGAGAGAGAAAAATGATGAAGAAGAAGAAAGTGATGAAGACAAAATGCTAAGGCAGAAGAAGAAAAATCTGATGCTGAGGCAGAAGTAGAAGGAAGTGATGATGAAACAAAAGAAGAAGAAAGTGATTATGAGGCGGAAGAAGAAAGTGATGCTGAAGTAAAAGTAAATGATAATGCAGAAGAAAAAACGGATGCTGAAAAAGAAGAAAGTGATGCTGAAGCAGAAAAAGTGATGATGAAGCAGAAAAATTGACAAAGAGTGGCTGAAACTCTTCAAACATGTTATAGCAGAAAGGAATTTATCAAGTGGAAGTTCGAAGTAGCTAGTAAGACACGAACATTTGCAAGCAGAAATCAGAAGTCGAAATCCCAAGCAAGATTTATGGAGCAGAAACGGAAAATTATCACGTTCCTTTGGAAAAACATTAGAAGGACCATCACTCAACCCCGCGAATCCTTAGATATATTCATCAACCGTATAAATTACTTATTACTCTTTTTTTTTCTTTAGTGCAATTCCTTTCTATGTAAAGAAATAAAAACAAGAAGCAAAAAAAAAACATAAAAAACCCCAAACATCCTAATTCCAGAATAAACTTCCTAAAAAAGAACTTCCTAAATATATCTCTTGCTATTCCTGTATAGCCATGTATATTTCCTTTAAAATAGGAAAAGAAATGCTTGCGATAACCAATGCGATATCTCTGCTCCCTCTACACACAAAACGTAGATTATCATGCAAAATAAAATCTGTTAAGTTTTGTTAAATGTCTAAAAATCAGAGAATTGTCCATTTTTAATGAAATTTCGGGCATGACAGAGTACAAAACCAGCTTCAAAATCTAGTGGTCGAAGATATTTTCTCCTTCCTACTTCCTCTGTCTCACACAAGAGACATTGCGAGTCGATCGCTGTTCTATCTTTATTTTTATGCCAGGTGCTCCACTGAGATTCTATCCATTACCACTTCTATAAAAGATGGGTAAAAACCACTTGTCTAGCTACAACTGTCAACAATTCCCATTATGCCTGATACGAAACGAAAATTCCATGGGGAAAACTACTTTCTTAGAACTACCGCGGGACTGTTTCCCAGTTGACTAAAACATGGTTGTTTTCAAGTCTAATACAAACAAGTTTTTAAATAATTAAACCCTACCCAAGTTCTGCCATTACCGATTATCACAACGGCCTCTTGACATGCATTAATCTTTAACCCTGAGTGGCCTTTGGGCCTTGATAAGTGGTGATCCACCCTAGTAATAAAGGCGCTTATGCAGAGAAGGTACTGTGTTGAAATAATGCTTTTATTTCGAAGCCGATTATTAATATGGGGAGGTTGTTGTAGAACTATCCTGTAGTTTCAGCTAACAATTTAACTAAAGAAAAGATATTGGAAAACCTGAATTTAACATGAAAATACCATTAAAATAGCATGGAACTTTCTCTAAATAGCATAAATAGCTAAAAAGAAAAGAGAGCAAATACGGACCGTATAGAAGCAGTGCATGAAACCACACAACTGCGTTGATCAGGTTATGTTGTAAGAACGTAGTTAAGCACCACCTAAAGGAAATAAGCATTGATGTCCAAAATGACTGAGGGAATTGACGCAGCAGTTTACATAGTGGAAGGGAAGTGATCGAAAACAGGAGAAAGGTCGCAGCCCAGCAGAAACATATCCGAAAATACAATCACGGCTTCTTCGCATGTGCTACCTGCGGAAAGATGTTTCAGCCCAGGAGAGGAGAGCTTTAACACTAGCGGATACTGCACCAAGTCATATTCAGACATGAAGAACGGTGGGGAATGGAATGGAATAAATTTAAAAAAATATATGTGTATTTTGCTACCAGATCCAGTGTCATGGGTTTGCTCAGGAAAATTTAGGAAATTAGGAATCTCAGCTTCCAGAATCGGAAAAGATCAGAAAGTCCTTTTACACCAAAAAATGTTTTTATGCACAATTATTTCAAACACTGAAAGATCAGTACGAAACACTCTAAATAAAGCTGGATCGTTCTACTGATCTGGATCTGTATAAAAGTCAGGTACACCCTAAAATGGAGTACTATTGCCACATCTGGGCATCAGCTTCTTGGTGCGCCCTATCCAGCCTTGATATAGTTCAAAACCTAGTAGGTAATACACTTTTCTATTCCCTGCAACCCACAGAAGAAACGTTGCGAGCCTGTCTCTGCTCTATCATTATTTTCCTGGTAAGTGGTTGACTGAACTCCAATCTGTGGGTCTCCCTCGCCAAGTTTTCACAAAAAAAACACTCGACTAACTACAACCACTACAAACGATTTCACCCACTCTCTATCTGTGCCTTAATCTAAACACAGATTACATGAAAAAATGTTCTTTCCCAGAACTGCCTTTGGCCTGCTTCCTGGTTGAATACAAAATAGTAGCCTTCAAATCCAATGTAAGCAAGCTCTTGTTGAGCCGTCTCCATAAGTTATCAAATTCTTTTTTTTTTCTTTTTTTTTAAATTCCATTTTTACCCCAAACAAGGTACAGTGCCACTTTGATGTAGGGGACTATGTAGAGAGTCGAGTAGTAAGATGTCTATTCACATTACACTGCATGTCAGTACAGTTGGGAAAGCATGAACCCGGAAGGGTGTTCCAGAGTTTAGCAGTTCTGGGGAAGAAACTATTAGGGTAGAAAGCCTTTTTTACACGTAGGGATCTCTACTGTGTAAGGGTGGGGCGTAACTGCTTGTTGAGTTTGTCGGGGGTGGGTACAATGGATTGTTTGTCAAAGCTTTCACCATTAAAATACTTGTAAAACAGGCAGAGGGATGCAACATATCGTCGATGGGACAGTGATTAAAGCGTGGATGACAGTTCAGGACCTATCAGGTTGGCGACTCTCTTTTGAACCCTATGCAAGAGCAAGAGACTAGTTGCAGGTGCACCAGCCTAATTTACCCCATTAATGAATATCACCTTACATTCATTTATCCTTATCCTCAGGTGGTCTTCGGGCCTTGATAAGTGGTGACTCCCAAGTTAAAAAAAAAACAAAAAGAAAAAAGCTTGTGATGCATAAACGGAAACAGATTCAGTTCAGATGCAGAATGTGCTCTTACTTGGACATTAAAACTGTAACTAAGTGTGCTAACTTCTAAAAATATAAATTATAAAAGGGAATGATAGTTTATTTAATAAATTATATTTTAATCGTGCAATTCTTTTCAATTTTCTGATGCTACCAGATCATGTCGTCTGAAGATATTGGTTTCTTGACCTAAAATACAATAAACGTCGATGCTATTGTTTATTTTCTTTCTCCTTGCAAAACCCATTCAGGTGCTGCATGTAACAGAGTATGTCGGACTATAAAAATAAGAGAGAGCATATTAGAGAAGACAATCATGTTAGAGACGTGGATGGTGTCCGAGAGCATGTTTGAAATGATGTTTGAGAGGACAGAGAGAAGGGGCACGATCACGGTTTATTAAAAAAAAAAAAATACCCGGAAATGAATGTTTTTGTTACAAAGAAAGGGAGTCGAGTTATTAGACTGGTGCAAAAATAATGTAATTTTTTGGCGTTCAACTATATATACATTATTTTTTGCACCAACCTAATATTAAATACTTGTCCTATGTTTCTTGAGAACGTATGTAGATTCAACGTGTTGGGTTTACGTATGTAAACGTGTGTGCTATGTTGTAGGCAAAACCACAAACAAAACCATATTTTCCTCTACAAATTAATCAAATCAAACACCATTATGGGGCATTAGAATACGCCGACTGCCCTCCCTGCAGAGGGTAAAAGTCACTCAATGGGGGTCCTGGATATGACCTTAAACTATATCCAGTGGTGAGGCCCAAGCTTGTGGGATTTGGGGAGTGTGGAGCCACCCTTTAATTACCATTGCTCCCAGGTCCACTCTGACCCTATTTAAAAAAAAATTGTCTTCAAAATCTTTGGATTCGGCATTAAATAACCCGAAAAGGGTTGATGTGCCGTAAAACAAAAACAACCAACCAAACACCATGAATAAATATTTGAAGATATAAAGAACTTCAAACATAAAAATGATTTTAAAAAATTAATAGATTCGTCATTAAATAACTCCAAAAGGGTTGATATGTCATAGAAAAAAGCCACCAAACTAAAATTTGGTACATATGAAGTATAAGGATCGTACTATTATAGGAATCCACAAGGCAATTTACCGAGAATGCCAGAAGGTGTCGAATACTGAGCGCCTTAACATTAATATAAAAAATCCTAAAAATGTGTCTGTTTCCATTGGTTTATTATATAAAATAATCTAAATATTTCTCTTGATTTTAATACAAAAATCTTAAAAAATAATAAAAAGACTATACAACAATTTAAAAATATGTTTGCTATCAGTTGTTTGTTATTGAAAATAACTATTTGTTCATGGAACTTACCTTACAATAATTTTTATTTATTTATTTGAATTTGAATTTTCTAAAAGTTTTGTCAGAATTTTCCAGTAATTATTTAAGAACAGTGTTCTAATTTTTCTAATTAACTTTACATTGAATTTTCTCTGTACTGGCAGAAATAATAGAATTTTAATTGACAAAATTGGCCAGTTTTTTCTAGAAAAATAAAAACATTACGAAATTTTCATACGTCAGGAGTACTTACATTTTTAATTTAATTCCATGCAGTGAAAAAAATAATTTTTTTACTATAAAAAAAAGCATATAAAAGATTGCCTTCAACGAAAAAGATTAAAACAAAATATGATCCTTTTTCGAAATTCAATCGTATTTAGTTATGACGTAAGACAACAAAAGCGAAACAACAGCGTGCTTAAGATCAACGTTAAAGTCAAGTTACGGGTAAATTCAACTTTTACAAACACACGTACCAACAGACATAGTCATTTATAAACACGCGATGTTGGCAGTTACAGACATTAAGTCAACACTGATAAACTATTTGATATTAGGATCTATAATTTATATTTTTGTCTCAAGATACGCGTCACAACGGATAAAAATGCGAAGTAATAAAAATGAGTTCTAAATGAAAGTCTTGTGGAGATTCAAAGTTCCATCTTTAGTACAGACGATACTAAGAATACAATTACTAGTTACGTAAGAGCTTTACCTCGTTATGGCGGATAGATCGAGAGTAAACGACCCCTCCCCCCATGCTTTACGTTGTTTGCGGATCAACACAAAGGGGAATAAGACAAAGAATAGAAAATAACTCCAACTCACTTGTTCTTTGTAGCAACAACATTTATTTCCTCTTTGTTACAGTCGTGACGTAAGTCACGTGATCTAGAATGTTCTCCGCATCTTTTAAGAGACCTTGAACGTTATCTCGTCTCCCTTATGATCGTTCTTTTTTTCTTTTTTTAGTTCTTTTTCTCTACCAGTGACGTCACTTTCCATGCATTTACATCCGAGCACCCACGCTATGTTATTCAGAGGAACAATAACGAATTCCGTTCAAAAATTCTGTACAGATTTCTGAGTTCGTCAAGAAAATATAACTTAAAGAAGATCGAAAGTTACATCGGCCAAAACGTTATTAAAACAGTAGTCCGAATAATCCAAATTATACTTAGCAAAAAAAAAGTTTATCATATTATCTTCATTGTTACTGACTTAAAGAATCAACCCACTCATCGCTTAATGCGTCTTAATCGACAAACATTTTTACATCTTCAGTTCCCTTGTGAAGATTTACGAATTATTATGCGAAAAAGAACTTGCTGGATTATTTCGGTTTAGCATTTGTTTCCTATCTTTAATATATTTTCTTGTTCATCTCGTTGAAATTCTTCTCTTCATGTATGGGCTGATCGTATTAAGAATTAGACGTACAGTCTGCCTGGTTGTTGTTGTTATATGCGTCTTCAGTTTGTGCCAGTTATACATGTCAATAAATAGTCTTGTAGATTTAATGGTAAATCCTTCTGAAATAAGATGATAATAAATTTGACAGTTATTCATCTCTTTCTACTTCTCTTAATAACTTTTATATATATATATATATATATATATATATATATATATATACACAAACAGATATATATATATATATATATGTATATGTATGTATATGTATATATATATATATATATATACACACAGATATATATATATATATATATATATGTATGTATATGTATATATATACACACACAGATATATATATATATTTTATACAGACATGACAGAAAAGAATAGCTACCCATAGAAACAATTTATTTCAGTAAACATATAATTTATAGAACAAAATAAAAAAAAATAAATGGTAAAAAATTTAATAACTAACACTTGATTAACATTCTCTTTGCTGTTCTTCATGCTAGGACCTTTCTAGTCATGTCCTTGATCAGCTGACGAATATCATCTTGAGTAATTTCTTCACATGTCTGACGCAATAATGCATAAGTTCAGGCTTTGAAGATGGCTTCCTTTCATTTTGCGAACTTTCTGGTCTAATATTCCCCATAGGTTTTCAATTAAGTTCATACCAGGGACTGGCTTGGCCATGGAAGTTTATTAACCCCATTTTGACACAACCAATGTTGTGTTGCCCTAGCAGAGTGGCAAAGAGCTCCGTCTTCCATAAATAGGGAGTTAACTTGGTTCATTTTACCAGTTGAGAATATTAGTAGGAGTCCTTCGTGTAATATTGAAACATATTTAGCAGAATTAATGTGTTCTTCGCTCTCTACTAGGGTGAGCGACTATCGCTCTAAATGCACCCCATACCATAATCGAGACCCCCCCCCCACGTTTCATCATTGGCTGCAGTTTTTTTTTTTTTCAATCAAACTCTTGCTGAAGGCGCCTTCATACTCAGTCTTCCACTATCGGGAAATAATGATAATTTTTACTCATCAGAGCAAATTACATTCCATAAAGGTCATAGATCTCTCCACCATCTGACGAAACCAATATTTTCTGCGCTTGGCAAGATGAAGAAGTTTCCTTCTTGCAGTTCTACCATAGTAGCATAGCTTGTTAAGATATCTGACATCTGTTCTGGGACTGATACCAACTTTTGTCATAGGCTTTGCACCGAGGAGCCTTTTCAACATTTTCTTTACTAAGACCCAAACGTTCTTTCAGAAGAAAGATCACCTTCATGTTGACCCACGATTCGTCCTCGCAGAAATTCTGATAGGTCTGATGCTCCTTTGGTCTATGGCATGCTTTACTGTTGTGAGATGCAATTTTATTGACATACTATAAGTTATTTCAGCACTATTCTTATCTGTAAATCTGAATAAGCATATATTAATGTTAGGAAAAATATTAATCTTAGTGTCTATTCTTTGTTTTCATGTATGTATGTATGTGTATATATATATATATATATATATATATATATATATATATATATATATATATATAATTAATAAATAAAAAAAAAACTTAACTAGCATAAACAAAAATAAAGAAAGCATATCCAAGCACCCTCAGCTCACAAGGTCAACTTTTAATACACAAAGAAAGATTAGTCGAGAATCTCCAAAAATGAAAAAGAAAAAAAACGACTCTAAAATATATGTTGGCCAAACCGTTGTCTTAGAAAAGCCGGCCATTGGCTAGTGAAAACAAAGGAGGTAATACAAAAGAACTGATTCGTTAGCTGGCAAATTATAATCGTGTGTGTGTGTATAAACAAAGCTAACTTGAAAAAATAGATTTTTGTCGGAAACAAAGGGCTAAACTGTTTAGATAGATGAAGCTCTACCCGATTAAGAAGAGCCATTGTAAAAAATGATGTGGAGATAATAATTAAAGTTACATTAGAACTTTTAAATTATCATGTCGATATGGATGAGGGTAATTACAATAAATGAAAGGGAAATGAGCGGCAAACCCGCTTTAAGCCAGTGCATCTTAAAGCTAAATTCTTTTCATCAGAAGAGAAGATAAAATCCGTATTATACAAATATAAGGGCAAGGAGGACAACATCGATTATAAGTGCATTTAAGTTTAGAAATGGGAAAGTTCAGGGGTGTTTTGTATTCGCTTATTTTCTCATCTTTATTATATTATTTTCTACTCCCCCTCCTTTTTATACTTCGATTTTTCTGTCTCCTATACCTCTACTTCCTGTCTGTATCTTCTATGTTTCTTCCTGTATTCCTTATTTTCCTTAGCTATAATCTCTACGTTTTCCTCTTATTAAATATTTCCGGTACCCCATTGCCGTCCTGCTAAATACCCCTCCTCCTTCACCTTAGGAATTATTCATAATCTCACCCCTCCCCCTTCATTACTTCTATCTTTGAATTTTTTCATTTCTAACCTTTCTGGAATGCCAAATTACCTTTTTTCAGCACAGAGGAAACAAGAAAGAGGAATGCGTTAGGCGAGAGAGAGAGAGAGAGAGAGAGAGAGAGAGAGAGAGAGAGATTTACAGAGACAGACAGCAAAAGGAAGAGAGAGAAAGATACAGAGACGGTCAGAGAGAAAGAGTGTGGGGGGGGTGATACAAACTTTAAATATGTTACACACATTATTTATTTTCTGTTTAATTTTATTATCCTGAGCAACGCCAGGTAGCCCTGCTAGTAAAATATAAGTACCCAAAGTTAATAGCCCTAGCAGACTTCACAATCCATAAGATCTCAACCTGTTACTGGAAAACTTTCTACTGTAATAACCTTTTTCGAGAGTTGCTAACCTTTGAAATCCTACTCCTGCCTTCTGTTTCACTTAATGCATCACAATGCAGAAATTAAAATGTGTTGTAAACAAACATCTTGCTGTTCTATACCCACTGAGGAGGCCTAGGGGCAACGTGGTTTATTTGAGGTGAAAATAAAATAAGGAAATATTCCAGCTTTATATATCACGTTTTTATAAAAGTACAATAAAAAAAAATAGAAAATAGAATTTGGTCATGATGGACAAACTTGGCTGACCAAGAAAACAAGCGAAAGATATTTAGATTGCAATTGCATATATTATCGGCCTAGTGCCCGGCAGCGGCACTTCTCGTCTCAGTAAGCAGGAGCCTGAAATATACATCAGCTGCATCAGCTCCATTATTACCAATTATTGATCAGAAATCATAGCTATTATGTGGCAGCAGGGATATAAAAAGGGTTATTTAATATGCATAGCACACACAAATAGCCATATTATACTTTTTTAGTCTGTCTCTCTGTCTGCCTATTCCATTTCTTCTTAAAAACTACTGCGCCAATATGGCTAACATTTTGTATGTACCTTTAGTATGATAAGGTACAGCGAGTTATGTATTATAGTATGCATCCGATGCACAGTTGGAGATTAATTTGGATTGACATTTAATGCAAAAATGGGCACAAATTCAACTATAGTTGTTTATCAGTTCGCCATAAAGCATTCAATCTAAGTCAACGGGCTATAACTTGTGCCTATTTTCAATGGGAAAAATATCCATAGGTTTGTTAAAATGGACACGTTTGCGAATATTTTCTATACGTTTTCAATCCTTTTGAAATCGGAAGCTCAATGTTAAAGATATAACAACAGGGCATATATAATAAATAATAATTTTGCTAGATTCCAAAGTCTAAGATTTTATTAATCTCATTATTTTCCCCCAAAAAAAAACTTCAGCACATTTTGCAAATCTATTTTGTTTTTGTGGTAAACAATTGATATTTGTATGTCAATACTAAAGATTTTCTCCGTGAACTCATCAGAAAACCCACACAGCTCGCAAGGGGTTTCCTGCATGACTATGTAATAGGTAAAATTCAGAAAGAACCAAAAGACCTCACATGGAGCACATTTCTATTTGAAGTTGTTAATATATATATATATATATATATATATATATATATATATATATATATATATATCCATTTATATATATATAGTTATATATATATATATATATACATATTTATATATATATATATATTTATACATACATATATATATATATCCATTTATATATATATATATTTATATTTATACATACATATATATATATCCATTTATATATATATATATTTATATTTATACATACATATATATATATATCCATTTATACATATATATATATTTATACATATATATATCCATTTATATATATATATATATATATATATATATATATATATATATATATATATATATATATATATATATCCAGTATTGACATACAAATATCAGTTGTTCCCCATGAACAAAATAGATCTGACAAATGTATTGAAGATTTCGTTTTTGGGGGAAAATGATCTGTAAGATTAATACACTCTTAGACTCTCTCTCTCTCTCTCTCTCTCTCTCTCTCTTTCTGACATCTCACATACAAAATTTGTATTTTCTACTTCTCCTTCACTCACACTCTTTCTCTCTCCTTTCTTACCTCTTCCTCTCCCTACATATCTCTTTACACTTTCTACATTTCTACCTCTCTCTATCCACCCTTTTCTTTTTCCCTATCTATCACTTTATCTGTATTTCTCAAGTTACAAAATGTGCATTTTCTAGTCCTTGTTAAACAGTATCTTTCTCTTCCTCCACCTGTCTCTCGCTCTGTTTCTCTCTCTTTCCTTCTCGTCTCTGCCATTCTATAAAAGTGAGAATGTATGTGTGAGGACAATTCTCAACCTATATACTCCACGAATCTTTGATCTACAGACTTAAAATTTGGTATATACGGTGTTCAGACACTTGGAAAACTTTTTTTATCGGTTTTCATTCGAAAAAAGGGTCTGCTAAGGGGTAAAAATTGAAAAATTGGTACTTGGAGGACCTTGGAATTTTCTTTTTGTTAACTGTTTCACGAATTTTAAAACACTTCTTAAATACGTGGCAAGCTGGTCAAATGGGTATCGTATTTGACTCACTATCTTTAGGTTTTGGTTTCGATCTCAGCTCAAATATGTTCTTCTTTTGCTTACAGGAAGTGAAGCGTTTAGAAAAAAAAAACATATTACTCGCATGCGCATGTCTCAGTTTATTTCCGCTTTTTTGTTTCATTCTTTTTAAAGGAATTTAATGTCACGTTTAATACCGGGCAACGCTGGGTACACCTTCTTTCCCTATCTCTGTCTAGCATTTCACTTGCAAAATGTGTATTTATACATCCTTTCCAACAACCTCTCCCTATTCCTCTATCTCTCCTCCTTACATCTCTATCCCTCTCTATTTCTCTCTCCTTGCTCGTCTCTAGGTCTGTCTCCCTTCTTACATGTCTTCTTGCTGCCTCTGTATTTCTGCGTCCCTCCTTCTCATCTCCACCACTCTCTTCCTGATATGTGCATTTTTTACTTCTTCTTTAGCAATATCTCCCTCTTCCTGTCTCTCCCTCTCTTCTTGTCTCTCCCTTCCTCTCTATTTTTCTATCACTCCTCTTCGTTTCTCACTCACTTTCTCTGACATTTCACTTATAAAATGCCCATCTTCTACTTCCTTTTATTTCCGGTGATATCCCCTTCTTCATCACTCTCTATCCCCATCCTTATCACTCTCTATATTTTCTCTCTTTCCATTTATCTATCTCCGCTTTTCTCTTTCTTCCTCTCTATCACTCTCTTCGTGATATCTAGTTACAAAACGTACATCGTTTTCGTTTCTTTCTCGTTTCCCTAATTTCTCACATTTCGTAATTGTTGTTTTGGGATGTTTTGTTAAAATTTATTACAGGATGTTATCATCGAAATCGACCCACACTTTCAAGGATTCTGCTAATAGCAACAACCCACAGCATTAATACGGCTTAAACAATTCATTTCTCACTAGAAACATGTATTCATAATCTTAATAATTACATTCTGATTATCTAATACTAGCAAGAAGACCCAACGTTGTCCGGGATTGAATGATGATAAACAAATATCTCACACTCCTATATTGTTATTGCCATCGAAATGCGTGAAATCGCTGGGAAGAAAGCTTCACATGCCTCTATACAGTAACTTTGCACTCTAAAGAACCTACTGTTTCTTTTTCCAATTTATTTTATATAAACTTCTTTTCAGTTTACGAAAAAAAAAACAAGATTTAAAAATTTACGTGTGGGGTTTGAACCTACAGAACACGTCATGAAAAAAAAACACGTAAATTTTTAAGTCTTATAAAATTCTTTGTAGTTAATGAAAACAAAAAAAATTAAGAAATTTACGCGCGGAGTTTGAACTTACAGACTACGCCATGCAAAAGGAAAATAAAAATAAATAAAATACGCTATCAACTTACCCACAGTAGAATTTTTACAGCCCGTTGTTCTATCACTATTGCTAATCCACAACACGTAAAAATGACTTTACCGATGATAAATAAATTAAAACAACGGTTTCGATTATTGGTTATTGGTTATTGAATTCTGAGATAAAACTAACCTGAGATCACTCTCAGACTTATCCATTAAAGTTCTGTAAATTTTACAGACAATCTGTTCAGCCGTTTTGGAGTCTATAAGGAACGAACTCACACACTTACATACACTGTTACATTTATATAATTGTATAAATTATAAAAAAGCTGAGTTAATCAACGTTTATTTCTCTAAAACTTTTTAAATATACACTTTACTAACACAAAATACATGCTAAAATATTCCTTGATCATCAGATTAAGCGAGTATTTGCAATTAACTAACCAATTGCCCATCGCTTTGTATTGTTCTGTCTATGACTCTTACCCCCTCTCATTCTATGCTTTGTGATCCGCATTCTTATTTTATACCGTATCTATTACTCTCGCTTTTCTGACTTTTACGGTCTTTCTATTACTAATCAAATTTAATAACTTAAGTATATTAGACTAGAATAATAGCCGTTCCAGGATAATAAAATGGAATTTTCGAACAGAAATTTTTGCACATTTTATGACTTGTTACAAAGACCAAAATCAAACGTTGGGGCATTAGAATACGCCGACTCCCCCCCTCCCCCTGCAGAGGGTAAAAGTCCCTCAATGGGGGTCCTGGATATGACCTTAGACTATATCCAGTGGTGAGGCCCCAGCTTGTGGGCTTTGGGGAGTGTGGAGCCACCCTTTAATTACCATTGCTCCCAGGTCCACTCTGACCCGGAGTGGTAGTACCTGTTAGGGTCCAAACTATGGGTTAAATAGAAACCGACGTGAAAACAACAAATATATTCCATAAAAAAAAATTGTCTTCAAAATCTTTGGATTCGACATTAAATAACCCGAAAAGGGTTGATATGCCGTAAAACAAAAACAACCAACCAACCAAAATCAAAACAAAATAGTCATAAAACTTATGTCTCGAATTCTTATTCCAACTTCGAGCATCTACAAGTTGTCTAAAAAATTAATGCTTAAGCTGTCTTAAGGAGTAATGTAAACTCAGGGTATTTTGTTTAGTTAGTGTGCAATAACTATAGATCAAATTCAATGCCACTCTGATATATTTAAATTTTCAAATGGGAATTAGTGCCTTTAAAATACTTTAAAATACTCCAAAGAAACAGATATTTGAGGAACATTTATTAATTGATGTTTAATAGCTATAGTTAAAATGTCAGAAAAATTTAGGGTATTTGAATTTTCACTAAAAGTTTCCTTCACTTTCAACTCTCTTTGCATATAATTAAATTAAACTAAATATAACCCACATTACCTCTCTATACGAATAACAGTGGTGTTTCAAATTTCATACTTGGTTAATTGATTTAAAAGTGAATTCATTTCATAGTAATATATAAATAGATGTGCATACATAACTTTATATGAAAACCAAACGATTTATACTTGTCTATAAACTGGAGTTTTATTCAACGGAGATAATCTAACATATGCTTGGAGATGTACCAAGCATGCTACATTCTGCTATTTTCGTGATAACAAGAAGTTATATCCCCACTTATTTTTAAATTGGAGGATTGGTCTACATGCTGCTTCAGTTGCTTCGAGGCTTGGGTAGAAAGTACCAGTGAAAAATCCGTTCTTGACAATTAATCCGACAGGTACAATGCCAGGAACTGGCCCAGTATCTGTCGGACTGTGGTGAATACTACCTAAGAGTTCCACTCTCTCAGGCCTTGTCAACAAGGTTTGTTGTCTGAGACTCCCGTGCTGGGAAATGCAGATGCTTAGGCAAATTTTGCAAGGTCAGAATGCCTCTGTTTATGGAGCGCTGGCTGGACATTCCCACTTTCTGACCTTGTGTCACATCTTGCTAAGGGGAGCAGCAAGTAAATATCTACATCTGTGTTTATTTTTTCAGACTATTAAAGAAATTGGAAATCAACAATTTTAACAACATTTGAAATTGGCCAGCTAGATTCGTGCTTCTTTGTCAGAAACCATTTCGTTAGCTTCACGTTTACATAGAACAAAGTTGGGGAAAAAAATCGCAGTTTTTTTTTCTTTCCTTATTCTATACAGAACGACGGCAGTCATCTTTGTTTGTTGTGGTGGTGTGAGTCAGCACAAATTGTTTCAGGCAAAGAGCAAATTATAGATATTACACAATCACTTGTTCTACGAATTTAAAAAGTAGAGAAAGCTGTTTTCCCTTGGGCTTTCTTTTTACCAACCACACGAAGGGAACTTCAGCCTCCGGTAAAGGATAACTCAAATTACACCGACAACAACACTTTAAAATTATGGTAAGAATATAAAAAATAAAGAATGTAGATTTCTAAAAAGCTATTTCGCTTTGGAATCTTCTTTAGCAAATTTCCGCCATGTTATTTTTGCTGTAATTACGAGAGAAGTAAAGATTACTGATAGGTAGATAGATATTAGGTGTATGAGAAAATCCTTTAGATATATTGTCAAATAGCGTTTTATCATGTATAATTTAGAAATGCTTTTACAGGATGGCATTTATTGTCTAGTTGCACGCACTCTTATTATTAATCTCATGTTGCTCAGGCAATGCACTTGAGAGAGTGTAATGGTCTTTACAGACAGTGCTCAGATGTGCTACCCCAGAAGATGTTCTTAGAGTTCACGTGACCTGACAGCAAAACATTTGCCTGGTCCGAAAACCAGACATTGTCAGGGAAGTCTGGCACAGCGTCAATTTTGTCGTAGAACCACTGGCACACTTGCTTTCTCATGTCGTCGGGTGTAAGATGCTGTTTAATTTGTATCCTGTGAGAATACGGGTGGGTTCTAAACTTGTTAACTCAGCTGTAGATCATTGAACCGTCCTTTGAATTGCAGTTGAGCTGCGCGGATAGACTTTAACCGAAAATATGCCTCAACTATAAATAAATGTCTTTAGCGTAACAGTCCATGACATCTTGAAGGTCAAATTTGGTAGACTCTTAGAACATTATTATTTTTTCTTTTTGGGTAAATCTGAAAAATGAAAAGAATTACTTAGTTTAAGTGATGACCGTTTACTTTTTTTTTGTGTGTCACCCTGTATATGATCACGCACATTCCTCTGTGTATGTGTGTGTGTGTGTAAACATCACTTCAAGGCAATGAAGCATAAAAACGATGTTATCGGTTTTTTTTAATATTTAATATTTTATTTGTTTATGTTTCAAGCGGTTTTCCGCTCTTTATCATAAAATATAGCAACATATATATATATATATATATATATATATATATATATATATATATATATATATATAGGGAGAGAGAGAGAGAGAGAGAGAGAGAGAGAGAGATTGGTAGGCCGCCGGCGTTTCCTGGTCGTTAAATACGCTTAAATTTGATAATTTTAATTCATGCAGATTTCGTATTTATTATTATAGAGTGAATTGCCTATTAATTATTATATTGTACCCAGTATATATAGTAATGATCTCAAAAATAAAAAAAATAGATTACTTCTTTATAATGATCGGGAATCGAAACCAAAAATACCAGCACTCCAGCCGTAGTCGTTATTTAGCAGATAACGCCAGATGGATAAAAAAAGGCTAACAGTTAAGCAAATTAATGCAAAAAAATTTATATGTACGCATGCTCAAAAGTAAGTCGATTATCCCCTGCTAGGATCAACAGTGTTTTTTTTTTTTCAATTTGGACCATTTAACAGCTATTTCTATGAGCTAAAAACTAAATCGAAAGTGTTTCCGAGGTCCAAATACCCTTTATATCCAGTTTCAAGGCTGAACACCAAATATTCAGAGAGGAGTTTTCAGAGACTTTTCGCACACACACCGACAATAGCCACTTTTAAGTGCATTTTTTCCATAAATGCGAGTTGGGAATCATTTTCCCTTCAACCAATTTGGTACCCCCATATGGGGAGTGGCATATATATTGTTTTAAAAATATAATTATCAACTGACACGTGTTTCGTCGTCTACGCCTCATCAGAGGATAATTTATAATTCAGCTACTCTACTGAGTCATAGACACCGAAACACGTGTCAGTGGAAAATTAAATTTTAAAAACTCTGTATGTACAGTTCTCCGCAAAAGTTTTGAAACTGTCAGTTTTTGTATTTCTAGCTGGTAATGAAACTGTTTATAAAACTAGAAAATATATTCAAACTAAAATAGGAACCGTGGGGAAAAATAACAAATAACAATTCAACATAACACGAAGAGAAAACTCAATAATTAGCACAGCAAAAGTTTACAACGCACATCAAATTCATTAGATTTCTCAATAATTTTATGACAGTTTATCATGGTAAAATGCTCAGAAGCTTCTAGAATGTTCAGGAATATGCAATGAGACCGTATCTCACTCCATACCGGACTCATCTAGATCCTATATAATCAGCTCCTAAGGCTTGTACGGTGGAGCGAGATCTCAATGGATATTATACCTCAGGGAGCGAGATCTTATTGATACCTGCAGCTACTACTATTTTCTTTATCTTTCTCTATATCCTTGTACCTTTCCTTAATACACGTGTAAACCACCTTCTACGTGTTTTCCCGTGTAGTTCTTATGGACCCAACTGAGACCCACAATAAATAGACATCGAAGTAAACAATTAGTAAAAGTATTGCGTCATTATTTATCTAATAACCGTATTGTAAGCAACCTCATCATGGGAAAGAATAAATAGATTGGCCAAGAGCTTAGAAAACAGTGAAATTAAAGTTAGCAAGGACACAATCAGTAGAACCCTTCATCTTAAAGACGTCTTGTCTAGATCAGCAAGGAAAAGCATGTTTGTGCTACACTTGATTTTGCAAATAAGTATGTAAGCAAGCCTCTAGAGTTTTGGCATAACGTGCTTTGGTCAGATGAGACCAACATTGACTTGTTTGGCAGTCCAAAAACACGGAAAGTTTGGAGAAAAAAAGGTACTGAATACCAGTCAAAAAACACTATTCTAGCAGTAAAATTTGGAGGAGTATCCATTATGATCTGGGGTTGTTTTGGTGCAGGGCGTGTATGAAAAGTGGAAATAATAAAAGTAAAAATGAATGGAGCACTTTATAGGAGAATCTTGGAGAAAACCTTGTGAAGTTGGTCAAATTGAAATCAGACTGGATCTTTCAACAAGATAACGATCCAAAACACACTGAGAAGCTCACACAAAATTGGTTTAATTCAAATAAATTGAATGTTTTAAAGTGGCCTAGTCTATCTCCCGATCTCAACCCTATAGAGAATTTATGGGGAGAATTGAAATTACGGGTCCATAGAAGAGAACATTAAAATCTGCGAGAATTGGAAAGAATTTGTGTGGAAGAATGGAATAAAATAACACAAGACACATGCAAGAAGTTCGTAGGAGATTTCTCAAAACATCTCCATGCGTTAATCAACAATAATGGTTATGCTACAAAATACTAGATATTATTTTGTAAATGTGTTGTAAACTTTTCCGCTGCAAATTATTGCGTTTTCTTTTCGCGTTGTGTTAAATTTTTATTTTTTATTTTTCCCACTGTTCCTATCTTAGTTTCAATACATTTTCTATGTTTATAAAAAGTTTCATCACCATTTGGAAGCTAGAAATACAAAAACTGACAGTTTCAAATGTGTACTTTAAACTTTTGCGGGGCACTATATATATATATATATATATATATATATATATATATATATATATATATATATATATATATATATATAGTCATCCACATACAGTACTGTTTCGCTGTTTCACAGCTCATATATATATATATATATGTTTCACAGCTCATATATATATATATATATATATATATGTGTGTCAGTGTGTTAGAATGTTTTCATCCTAAATTCTATGCAATTAGTCACAATATAGAAACTATGCATAAAAAGAATTAAGTATAATAGTCAAATGGAACCAATCACTAATAAGAAATGATCGAAATAAATAATCAATTTATAAACGCTCGTTTTTCAAAAAGTATGCAAATAAGTTAAACTTCATGAGGTTGCTCGCATATCTATAGCTGAGTAAACGAGGAAGTTTGTCTTCATTTTGAATAGAAAAAGTAGGCTTTTAATATCAATGTCAGACCGAAAAACTCAACTTTATAGATTATAAAGATAATTTCATGTATTCACATTAGATTTTATGTATCTATCTTCAGTATTCAACTCAACAGTGTTCAGTAAATAAATTTTAAGGGGGCATAATAAGGGTCAAAGTTTTAAAAAATTGATCGTTTTTTTTTTTTTTTTTTTTTTTGCTCAGTATACACCTCCAAACATCCAGGCAACGCCGGGCACCCATGCTAGTATTCTATAAGTATTATTCCATCTGAGATAAAATTTCTAAAGTATTCTTTGTCTTGCTTAGAATAATAAACATCTTTGATATGAAACTCAAACATTTCACTTCAAAAAATGTTTTTTGAAATTCATTGAATCACTATAATTTAATATATATATATATATATATATATATATCTTCTCTTCTTCTCTATATAAATAAAATGAACTCATTTTTTCCCGTCTGATTTTGACATTAATAGGATTAAAAATCAAGATATTCCATGCAAATATAATATGCACAAACGGCAGAACAATATCTGAGGTGTGTTATAGGCTTATTATTTCTCAAATTCCTCGATAATCTTAGATTTCTATACTTTTTCTGCTGAGAAGTCACGGCCAAACTCGGTTAAGATCAATGGAAGTGGTAAAATATTTTCTCTTTAATAAATTCCTCCTCCCCCTGCCACCACTTAACACCGTTTGGGGATCGTTCACAAGGAACAGTTGAGAAGAGAACACCGGTTTGGCTTTGTAGTTCTTTCATGTGAAGTTATTTAAAATCACTAAACTAAGCTGCAGTGCTCTGTGGCGTAGTGGTTAGCGTGCTGAACAATTCACATTATATTTTCACGTTCGCGCCGACCTTTTTTTTTTTTTTCCTAAACAACTAGAATGGACTTTTCTTGGTGGCCGAACTGTTAAGGTTGCAGATGTTTTTTTTTTTGTTTTTTTTTTTCACACTTTATTTTCCTACTTTTACTCATGACTCCGGGTTTGATCCTTCCTACATACCTACCATAACATTTTTAAAACTCCCCCCCCGTCCCGGAAACAAACACTCGGGCAACGCCGGGTACCCCCGCTAGTATATATATATATATATATATATATATATATATATATATATATATATATACAAATAAATTTTTTTATTGTCCTATGGTAAAATGTGTTTCGTGCATTAAGTGTTACCGGATTTCTAAGGGTAACCTGAAGGCATAACTTCCTTCAACACTTAAAATATATTCTACTACTCTAAAAACAAACAAAAGTTATATCCTGTTGACTTTAAAACGAATGCCTTATGCTAAATTGATAATTGAATATGATTAAATTTTTGCTCATTTTTTACATTAATTACTATCCCTATTAATCCCTATTTAATTCGCTGTACATGATCATAACAAAGGGTCATACAAAATTTCCGCCAGATCGGCCCAGTAATTTCTGATAAAAAAGTGGAATGGACAGACAAACAAACTAAGATATATATATATATATATATATATATATATATATATATATATATATATATATATATATATAGAGAGAGAGAGAGAGAGAGAGAGAGAGAGAGAGAGAGATGCACATAACTTAGCAAATAGAAAGAGATTCTTACAACTGTACAAGATACGTTTAAATATATACCAGATAATATTTGCTAGTGAGATTTGTCAGTCTAAACAATCAATACATCACTTTGATGGAGCCGACAAATTAATACCTTTGCCTGCTGTCCATATTTTGCCGATATCTTTCTATAAGACTTTAAATAGACTTATATGAAGCTATGATTGTCAGTCAAATCTTGTGCTCGTCGTAAGCGGAAGGCATCCCCTTTTAGCAGACTAGTGAGTAATGTCCAGAGAAGCCCATTATCAAATGGCCAGCCCGGAAGCTTTGAATACACAACAAAGGCGGGATTTCTTAGCAATTAATACTTAAGAATTTCAATAAGATTCGCGTATTTGGATTCTTATACAACTCGAACTGACATCTATTATAAATGATGTACGGCGAGATGTTTATAGAAATCGTTCAATTTTGATTGGTTAGTCATAATCATGTGATACAAAGATGGCCACTTACCACTTAAAATGCAATTGTTCTATAGCTGTTGACAAAGTTTAAATGTGAAGAGAGTTGTTAGTAATCATCAAATAGCTTGGAAAAGTTTGTTCTCGTAGTTAATGTGTCGACCGTTAGAACATGTCAAATTATTGACAGATAATATACTTACATTTCCGGGGTTAGAGCATAATATCTATGTATTTAATTAAATAATAATTAAATTAAATAATTAAATATCAATAAAGTTAAAACGTTATTGTCTCATGAGATCAATGGGGACAAAAATGATAAAAAAGTAGGAAACCGCTCTTTAGGACATGATATTTCAAAGCTACATGATTTGCATCAAACGAGGAGAAGCATTTAACTTCGAAATGCTATAACCTTAAGAGGTGTATTCCTACTTTTTTTTCTCTCAATTTGGTCCTTATCAATCTGATGAGACAATAGAATTCTATGTAACTTTTATCCCAATCTTTTAATTTAATATATGAAATGCTCCTCTTAACCGTGTTGAGCTTCAACCTTCACATGTTTGCTTTATAATACCTTTTAAAATTCATTTACTATATTTCATTTATATCTTTTCGGGTTTATTATATATATATATCATGAGACAATAAAAAAAACCTTTTATGCGATTATTTGACCCTCCTCGTAGGAGAAGCGGTTTGCAAAAAATAGAGAGACAGGTAGACAGACATATATATATATATATATATATATATATATATATATATATATATATATATATATATATATATATATATATATATATATAAGCAAGTAGTTACAAAAACATGTTAAAAACACTTTGGAAAAGAGTTAAAAACACTTTGGAAAAGAGTTAAAAACATTTAATTTGAAAAGGAAACACTAAATAAGTGGATAGTCCTTAATCCGCGGAGTTTCGAAGAAATACTTTCCTTCTCATCAGAGGGTAGGAATCGCATAATTGGAAGATGGTCCAAAATAATCCAACAGGCAGAAATTCGTGGAATAATTCACAAATAGGTACAAGGAAAAGGGGAAAGAATTCCAATTATATTATTAAAAGAAAGATAAGATATGCGTTAAAAAAATGGAATTAATTGAAAACTCGTCTGCCGAGGCAAGGCGTAATTAAGAAAAAAATAAAATAAAAGTATAAAATATAAAGTGTATATATATATATATATATATATATATATATATATATATATATATATATATATATATATATATATATACATACATACTAGCATGAGTATCCGGCGTTGCCTGGGTTTACATGAAGTTCCGTTTGGAACACACCTGCTATACTTATCATTTTCATCGTGAGCAATGTGGATACCCCCACAACAATTACAAAAATAAAAGAACGGATAAAAACATGTAAATGTACTCGCCCCCCCCCCAAAAAAAGAAGTATGTGATACCCTCTCCACCAGATATTTCGGCAGAATGGATACAAAGAGAAGAAACTATTCTCCGGATATTGAGCACTAGAAAGAAAACTCCACCCCAAGAAAAATAAATAATTAAAATTAAATTATTACAACTTTTGTTTCAATAAAAATAGCAGCGAATGCCCGTGCTATCGCAAAAAAAAAAAAAATAGCCAAGTAGGCAGAACTCCTAAAAAATGAAGATCTACCAAAAATTAATTCCAAAAACAATTAAATGAAATTTTTCGTCATTTTATGTTTCTAATATAAACCCCCCCCCAATTTATTTGTCATATTTGGGGTTTGTTTTGGTTAGGTGAAAGTACAAAATGGTCCCATAAAAATTGATTAATAATTAAATTTATCGTTATTTTATGTTTCAAATGTAATTCCCGTCTCCCTCCCCCCCAATTGTATTTGTCATGCTTTGCTCCTCTCCCCCTCGATCGGCAAACTTGAAATAATGCTAGAGGTGACATGTCTCCTTGAACGATTGGTGGCGAGAAAGTGGGTGCTCATTTTACATTAAATTTATATAGAAAAGTGATCCCCCACTCTAAAATGTTAATTTTTTAAAAGTTCTTTTTTCATATTATTTATAAATTATTAATCAAATCGTGAACAAACAAGCAAACCAAAAAAACCAGACACGAATACGATATATATATATATATATATATATATATATATATATATATATATATGATTGATATGTAGTTTGCTTGAAGCATTGTGTGGGATAAGTATGTAGTAGAGATTTAGAAGGCTGTCACAGTGCGAGGAATGAAATATAGTCGTTGTTGGTAAGAGAAGACGAGAACAAGTGGTGATTTACAAATCAATAAGTACATACATATATTTTATATATACATATATTTATTCAGTTGTATTAGTAAAATGTCTTACTTGTTATGTCTGCGACAATATCCATTAATTTCGGAAAAAAATCCCCTTTTAAATGGTGGGCGTAACAGATCGATTCAAAACATGCCAGATGATGGAGCGGAAGTTGGGTAGCTATGTGGGGCCTCGGAGCAAAGTGAGTAGGGGATTTATGTATGATCTGATTAGGTAATTAACATGTTTATAATTTTTATTTATTTCTATTTATTTATTTGTCTCTTTTTTATAACATGTTGCTTTAGCGTGAGCTTTTTTTAAAATTCGTGTCTTCTCTATTTTGTTGTCTTTATCATTATTACTATTATTTATTTATTTTTCTGCTGATATGTGGGGTGTCTATGTTTATCTATATATATGTTTACTGTTTTGTGGGAAAGAATTCCAACAAAGTGATCGATTACAAAGAAAAACCTTTTTTCGATATAAGAGCTTAATATTTATGTATTTAAATGTACAGAAGGTCAAAAAAACATTGGTCGCCTTTATGTTAGGCTTGAAACTGACGGTACCAATGTTTTTCTGTCCTTCTGTACATTTAAATAAATAAATAAATAAATAAAGTCACTTTGTGTGTGTGTGCGAGTTCCTTCCTCATAGGTTCTGAAATGGTTGAGCCAATCTTTTGCAAATTTCACACGAAAGCAAGGTATGTGTTTGGCACTGTTCTTAGATATGTTCTGCACAAGTATCGAAAATCGTAAAAATCCGATCCTAAAAATAGTCTTTTTTTTTTCTTATAAATAAAAAGAGTAATTTTTACAGGAAATATTTTGCGTTACACACTTAAGGGGAGATAATAAAATCTTAACAAATCATTTCTTCTTAAAAACAAAAACAAACAAAATTATTAACCTTTTGAGATATTGATCTCCAGTTCAAGCCCGGGTGTACCTTACCATTTTATTTTAATTTTTTTTCTTATTAATGAGTTCAATTTACGATGAAAGAAGACGTAGTATTTAAAATCGTCGCACATCATTTCTTTCTTTCCATTTTAAAACTAAACATTAATCAGAAGTTATTTTTTTCAATGAATTCATCGTCAAGCCCAAATATCAGCTGGCGCAATACTGTAAACAAACACAGACAGAATTTGATGAACCTCATTATCATTATTTTTATTTGTTAATTTATTTATTTTTTTTTTTTTTGCGAATTAATCTACCGGGCAAATTATTCCTCGTAAAATATGTTCAACAGAGGATTGATTCTATAATAATACTTACGCAATCTGCCTGTATTAAAATAGCATGTTTAAGCGTCTAGACATGCTATTTTATTTCAGGCAGATTGCGTAAGTATTATATAGTACTGTATGTGGATAACTATATATATATATATATAATGTCATCCGCATACAGTATTGTTTTGTTGTATCACAGCTCGGCAATGCGGCTAGCCAAGCTTGATCGCCGAAACGACAAACAACAGTCGGTGTTTCTAACGGTTACGCTAATCGGCTGCTGCTATGCGTAGTAGTGAAGTAACAATTTTTTGATATTATCCAGACGTATAAGCTCAATTTGTTTTCACATAGAGCATCGCTCAATACGCTAATGACAGTTTATATGTGACTTCCCATTATGCTCAATCTAAGATAGGGAGCACTATAGTCATCCACATACAGTACTGTTTCGCTTGTGAGATAATATATAATTATTTCCGAATCAACAACGCCGCAGTTCGCAAAAAGCATTAAAGCCACAGACTCGAACTTCCGGTTTGTGGCTTGCATACTTTGTGTGAGCTGCAGCGGTGTTTGATTGTGAATACACACACACACACACATATATATACATACACACACACGCGCACGCATATAGTCCGGTGGTAGAAGTTTAGGCTTCTTATCATGGGGCTCCGATTTCGAATCTCGCTAGATTCAGCCACTCTGATAAGCCGTAGACGACGAAACACATGTCAGTGTATAATTATATTTTAAACACACACACACACACACACACACACACACACACATATATATATACATACACATATATATATGTATATATATATACACACTTATATACACATTTAGTATATATATATACACACATACACACTTATATACACATTTAGTATATATATATATATATATATATATATATATATATATATTTTTATATATATATATACACACACACACAAACATATATGAATGAATAAACTTTGCCCTGAATTGAGTGCATAGACTTAATGTAGCCTAATAGAACCAATAAAAACTATATACTGATTGTGATTCCAAGATTTGTAGAAATGAAATTTTAGATGAAAATATTGCAAGTCAATAACAGAAATAACCAAAAATAATCCTTTATCGAAATAATCCTAATGGATTTTGTGTGCATGGGTGTAGCTAAAGAATACATCACGCATGTGTGAGACGAACACATTTCCAAAACGCACACACATACAGTGGCAAAAACACATTATATATAAATCTCGGTAAAGATTATATTTTAAGGACAATGAGTCGCGTGCGATAACCATTAGGCCAGTTTGACACAATCTTTAAAATGTTTTTCAAACCAACTCATTCTTAACATAAGTAATGTCATGTGACTTATCCACACATGCGCATTTGTGAAACAATTGACAAACCGATAAAAATCCGATGACCCCACCCCCACCCCACCAGTACTTATTTTTCGATTTGGGCCCCTCAGCAACCCTTTTTCCGGGTGTAAACCGATTGAAAATATTTTCACGCGTCTAAATACACTATATATCAAATTTCAAGTCTGTTGATCATGATTCATTGAGTATATAGGTTGAGAAGTATCCTCATACAACGCGCGTGCGCACACACACACACACACACACACACACACATAATCAGTAAGCCGTTAAAACGGGCAAAATTTATAGGCCGTTGATTTAGAATGAATGTTTTTGCCAAATTGATGGCTGAATATGGTCTAATTTGTGATCATTTTTGCAGTAAATACAAATCTATATTAATTCCTATTAATCCCTAACGGCGCAGCGTACGGTTACCCTAATACATAGTTTGCTACACCTTATTATAACATAGTTCCATACAAAATTTCATCCAGATCGCACCAGTAGTTTTATAGAAAACCTCACAGGTAAATGTGGTATTATGGTGATTAATCCGTATTAATCCTCCACTGAGCATGGAATGGATACCATAATACTTACTTGCTGCAGTTTATTATAATAAAATGGCATACTAAATTTCAGTCACATTAGTCCAGTAATTTCCGAGAAAAAGTAGAATAGGCAGACAGACAAAGAAAAATATTATATATTATTTTATTCAGTTTAGATAATCCAAATCACCATAAGTCGCTACAGTACATATGTAATGATTTTTATTTAAGGACCGGTCTCGAGTAAGACCGGGGATTTATTGTCGCCTGATGATGTCTTTTAAAACTGAAACAGTAGATTTATTGTAGCGACTTATGGGAATTTTGTTTACCTAAATTAAATAATATCAGGCACTTTATACTGAGCACTATCAACAACCTCGTTGAAATGCCATAGTTTTTACTTTCGAATATTTTTAACAATGAATATATATGTATGTATGTGTGTGTGTATTTTTGTACTTATGTATGGTTCAGATCAAATGCACTGGTTGAATTATTTCCCATTACCTTTCCTTCTTCTTAAAAAAGAATACTAGATGTGTGGAAAAGCAAACAAACCGAAGGTCAATAAGGTCAGAGATCAATTTATATTTCGGAAGTGCTTATGGAATTGTGAAAAAGGCAATAGGAGGATAGAAACGAAAACGAACAAGAAAAACACACACACACACAGTTCACCCAGTCCGTTATGTAACTTAAACATGATAAACAACTTATATATATATATATATATATATATATATATATATATATATATATATATATATATATATATATATATATACACACGCCTCTTTTACACTAGCATTTGAAATAAATTACATTTAGACATTATGAGTTTTATATTTCAATATAAACTCTTTTGGTTCGGGAATAGGTGATTTTTTTTTATTTTATGATTTTTACATTCTTCTTTTTTATTTTATTTTGTTATTTCTACTTTGTGTTTTTTTTTGTTTTTTTGTTTTGTTTTTGTTTTCTTTTAGAAAATAAAATGCCCAGTTCTCTTTTTTTATTTTTCTATTTTCTCTCCCCCCTCTCCCTCTGTTCAGTCAAGCATTCGAGAGTTATTTTATTTATTTAATTTTCCCAAGCTTCATATTTATACTCTGCTGATTCGGGTATTTGTTTTATTTTATTTTATTCTATTTTATTTCATCAGTTTTCTAGAAATATCTACGGGCATTTATCTGATAAGGAAGTTTGAAAATGGTCTAAATCAATTTTCTCAGGAAATGTTTACGGTGTCAGTATTTACATATAGTCATCCATAAGCCGCTTATGTGTTTCAAGCCAGGATCAAATCTTACGATCACGTAGCTGATAGCGACTGTCACTGTTCAACCGCCAGCAAGTGAAAACTAAATGCTGAAATAAACATTTACAACTACCGAAGAGTGCTCCATTTGTGTATGCAAAGACATTGGTATTTTTGTTAATGTTAGTTAGCGATGCCATTTACCACAGTTCTAAACCGATGAAGGAGGGAGTATATATATATATATATATATATATATATATATATATATATATATATATATATATATATATATATATGGGGGGGGTTATGGGAAAATATGTTTATGAGAATTCGATTACATTTCTTCTTTATTTATACTGATCTTTTTATTTATGAAGCTCGATATTAAATATATTTATGGGACGTCAGTTTTTCATACTGCCATGTGTTGGATAGCTTATAGAAATTGATTTCTAAACTAACCTATCATTGGCCAGGTCTTTATTTTTACTCTTTGCTCTGTAGTCCATACTTATTATTTTCTCTCGCGTTTCCCTGGATTTTCCCTTTAAACTCATTCTGATACTTCAACTGTTCTACATCTATTGACAAAGGAACTGTCATCCATTCTTCCAATAGTGGAGTGAACTGCACGCATCTCCAAATGCTCTTTATATTTAGTCTTCCTCTGAGGTCATTAGATCTAATCTTGTTTTACAATCCACATGACACATCCATGTATCATTCTCATATTATTGCTCCCCATATGCCATCTCACCGTTTATACATGCTTGATCGACTTTCCCCTTAGCCGTCAGCGACAACGCTCTGCTGGTTAGTAATGACATGTCGGTCTGAGTGTGACGTTGCGAGCCTGTCTCTGTTCTATCGTTATTTTCATAGCAAGTGCGCGTGTGCGCTCAAATCAATGGTTTCTGCTACCCAAACTTTAACGAAAAATACTCGTCTAGTTGAAACACCTATCAATAATTTCCCTCACTCTTTATCTGTGCCTAAACCTAAACGTAGATTCCACAAACAAAGCTTCTTTATTAGAACTACACGCCTGTAAAACTTTCTTCCGTTTCCCTGCTTTCTAGCTGACTACAATATAGTCATCTTCAAGTCCAACCCGGTCCTGGATATGATCCTGAACTATATCCGTTAGTGAGGCGCCAGCTTGAGGGCTTTGGGGAGTGTGCAGCCACCCTTTAATTGTTATTGCTCCTAGGTCCACTCTGACCCGTAGTGGTAGTATTTGTTAGGGCCCCAACTATGGGTTAAATAGAAACCGACTTGAAAAAGAAATATGTTCTATTAAAAAAAAATTCTACAAAATAACTGGATTCTGCATTAAATAACCTGAAAATGGTTGATATGCCGCAAAACAAAAACAACCAATCAAATCCAACGGTAACAAGTTCTTGATGATCTGCCTCCTTAAGTAATCCTATTTGCTAAAATTTCCACTACTACCGATAATTACAATATTCTTCCATTGACTACTGTACACTCATTAACCCTTATCCTCGAGTGGCTTCCAAACTTTGAAAAGTGGTGACTCCTTTGTATGAGAGAATAACAAAAAGATCTGCTATAATGGCAGAACTTATATAAACGATTTAATGGTTATTCACTGGAAATAACAATATCATAAGAAATGAATATATTTTAATTGTTAATTGTAAAAGTTATTTCGGTTGACATATTAGATAATAGGTAAAGTATATAAAGTTTTAATACTTCCATGAAACGGTGACCGTTTACTAAATATTACAAATTAACACATCAAGTCATTTTTTTTTCAAATGTAGGATCTATTTTTTTTCATTTGCTTTTCATTTTCAGAATTGTGCTAATGACTTATTAGTTTCGAGATTGTTATTTTTTTTTCTTTCTTTGACGCGAGTTGCCTTCAATCTCATTAATATTTCCTTCATAACAATGCATTCTGATTAGACCCCCTGACCGATTCCATTAGAATGGAACCAAACGCTGATAGTTTTAGCGGATCATCCCTCGCCATAGTCCTTAGCTTCCCTGCTTTCATAACTCCCGTCATATTTGATGCGTTAATAACAACTTGACTTATTTTTCCTTTCAAGACGTTTTCATCCGACGTTCTGTCAAGAATTCTGACCTTAAAAACTTTGCTAAGAAAATTAATGCATGACTCTTTTTGATATACAAACAGACACGCACACATATGCATATATATTAATTATGTAGTTTACTACTTACATGCTTGCAGGACGCCGTGTACAATCAGTGCTAGACCTATCGCACTTTGAAGATTTTACTCTTAATAGCACACAAAAATTGGTAATTATATATATATATATATATATATATATATATATATATATATATATATATATATAAAGAATAACAGTATAGCTCCATTCCAATTCTAAATATTTATTGTTCTTACTAAACAGTTATTTCGGATTATCAAAACTTTGATAACTCTTTTACGAATCTGTTTCGTTACACAGAAACAATTAATTATTACTGTCAATATCAGATATTTTCGTGTGTATACTCATGAAAATTGTTTTTTTTTTTTTGTTTTTTTTTTGCTTAGAAAGAAATACGCATGTCAATTTATTTTGATAGCCATCCTGGTTTATATGTATATAAAAAAAAATATATATATATATATATATATATATATATATATATATATATATATATATATATATATATTGAGAGAAGTGTTACTAAAAAGCACGGTATTTTTCTGTTTCACTATTTTCTTTTTTATCTTCTCTAATTTCCGAATTTTTTTTTTTTTTTTTGCGTTTTTCTCCAAATTGTTTAGGTAGGACCCATAAGTTTCTTTAGCGAGCGCTTTCCATAGGAATACTTCTATCATTCTTAGGCATATTGTGTTGTATAAAATTGTTTTGAATTATATATATATATATATATATATATATATATATATATATATATATATATAGATATATTTGTATATATATATATATTTGTATATATATATATATATATATATATATATATACAAATATATATATACAAATATATATATATATATATATATATATATATATATATATATATATATATATATATATATATATATATTGTCACGGTCACGTAGTGGCTTATTGCGAGTTAAGGGCGGAAAATGTTTTATATATATACATATTTAAAATTTTCAGTTTACTACCCTAGGCATTTCAAAATATTTTGATTGTACTCGTAATTAACACTATTTATTTTAGGCTTTTGTGTCTTAATATACAATGCTTCCAGTATTTTTAATCGATTAATATTATTTTCACTTAGCAAGAAGTATTCTCTAGTATTCTCTTAGCATTTATGATTCGTCTTAGTATTCTCTAGTATTCTCTTAGCATCTATGATTCAGAATAATTGCAGCATTTTCCTAAATGCTGCGATATTGAACTAGAGTCGGATATATATATACATATATATATGTATATATATATCAGTGGCGACTCTAGCCTATTATTGCTTGTCGTGCCCCCCTGCCCTTTGTCAACTTTAGTTCCCAATCCGTGGTCCGTGGACCCAAATAAGTAATCATAGTTGCTATTGCGTAATTCTCCATTGCATAGCACAGATTGACTAACGTACCTTGCATGGTGTTTGTTTTTGGTTTTTGGGAACAATCAAGATACTATATAATTTGTGGTCTTGTTGATACAGTAGATAAGATATTTTTCCCCTTTCAAAAGTATAGAAGAAAAGAGATATTCATTACTATGAGTAGAAAAATATGTTTATTAGAATAAAGAAATTGATGACAATGACAACTAACCAGGTTAGCAATAGATACAAAGAATTCGTAAATAAAGTCCGTGGTAAAATTGAATGTAGTGAAGCGACTGAAATATTTCGGCAACTGAAGTAATGTTCTCCAAAAACGGCGATTAAATTTTCCCATAGAATAAAAGGTAATATTGATGAATAAAGTTGGGTTTAAATAGCTGTGAAATGATGGAGGCAGCAAGAAAAGTTACATACAGGGTTTTTATGAAAAAAAATTACAAAGTATTTATGTATCACTACGGGATTCTACGAAGGTTTATTGGATTGACGGGTTTCTTAGTATTAATATAAAATGACTTAAAACCCGTATTTTTCGTAGATTTCTATGATTCAAAATTCACGAAAAAAAATTCCTCAAAAAAACAAATTCACTCTTATTCAAAACCTGTTCTTTATTAATTAATGAAACAATAACTTCATCACTGGTATTTATTTACAATCTGATATACACGCGTGGTTATGTTTACACAGAACTATTCGTGCTACTACATATTGCAGCAGTAGTAGTAATCGTTCTTCATGTGTTTATGCGTATGTATGTGTCTAGAGATCTCTCTCTTCCCCCCCTCTCTCTCTCTCTCTCTCTCTCTCTCTCTCTCGGTCCCTCATCCTCTTCCTAAAACAGACATCAGCAGGCTCGATCGTGCTAAATATTTTAGGCACTATAAGTGGGCTTCACTTTGCGGGTGATTACAGAAAAATCTGGATTTCTCTAACATTATGATTATTACGAGTAAAGGTTTGGCTTGGCACGAATTACGGACGTTCAACGCCATAGCCGCTGTTATGGAGTTTCAATGAATCTGGCGGTGGCCGGACAAAGACAACCCGTTCAAAACAGCATCCTTGTATTATTCCCAGATATATTTATGAAGTTTTTGCTACTTAGTTATCGAAACTTGAATAGGTATGTAATTTAATTGAGATCAGACTAAGTATGTTTGCTTGAAATTAATGGATGATTTTTTAATCCATTTTGAATAACATTAACCGAATTATTGGTCGTGCCGGGCACGAGTGGCACTAGTCCCATCTCCGCCCCTGATATATATATATATATATATATATATATATATATATATATATATATATATATATATATATAATGTGTGTATATCATTAGTTACTATTCAAAATGCCAAAAGATAGAATCAATTCACACGCGTATATTATTTTTTGTTCTTTTTTTGTTTTATTAAACGCCAAAAATTTTATTATATTAGTCCTTACACGTGTTTCTCTGGATAGCAAAAGATTACTAAACACTATTCCAAAGACGAAAGGATATAAGATAAAAATTGCTAGTAAGTCTCCTCTATGGAATGAATAAACAATATTGCAGCTGAAAACAAGGATCTGCGAAAACATTTACAAAAACTTAATGTAATATTTAATGTAATATTCCTAAAATTCCTTACGCCGCCATGTTGGAATATTCATACTCTGAAGATGAAAATTAACTTATTGAGTTTAACATTTGTTACAATTTGAAAATATAATTTATAAAAAATATTTCTCAAGTGTATATATTTTCAAGTAATATATATATATATATATATATATATATATATATATATATATATATATATATATATAATGTCTTTGAAAATAAATGTGGTGGTGACCTCTTTTGATCTTTGGCAAAGAGTAATGAGACCTGTGGAAACGGAAAATGTCAGAGGTATTGATTTTTCTGTATTTTGTTGTTGTTGCTGTTGTCGTTATTTGATGCGGTTTGTATCCTAGAATGTAATTATGGCTGAAGTCCTGGCAAACTCTATCACAAAATGACACGAGCAGTTAGTTTAAAGGCAAAAACAAAAATAACGAAAAGAGAAGAAACACACACACACACACACGCACATCTTACAAATGCTTAGATCAAAGAAGTCCAGAACCGGAATTATTGTCCGAGTTGGATGCTTCTAAAGATGATTCCTTACAAATACTTGTATCAAATGGGGAATTAAGAAGGAGCACGAAGACATGCCGATTTGCAACTACGAAAGAGGCCATCATGTTGATCAATGACACAATACTATTTTCTTTGATTTTATTGGTCACTAGACAACCAGTGATACGTTGGACCAACGTTAGTACATTGTAATTTTTCCTTCTCTTCTTTCTTTCTAATTTCCTCTTACACTGTTTCTCTCTCCCTTTTTTATTTGCCTTTTTTATTTACACCACCCTCTTAACGTTTTGCAACCATTATTGTCGTAAAGCGAGTCAGACTTCTGCATAAAACTCACAAAGATAGTGCCTCAAGATAATGTGGTCTGTGTGAAGTCCTCCTCGTTGGTCGTAGATATTCATTAACATGCACGATTGCGGGGTTTTGTCCCCAACACCGAGAGTAACAAATCTCGACGGTTGCATATGAAGTCGAGGATGGTTTGACCCAGGACACACTTCTATAGAGTTGTCTAATGACATGAGGAAACTATCTTTTGCTATCCAAGGAAACACGTGGTAGACGTAATATAAAGAAAATTTGGACGTCTGCATTAAAAAAACAAAAATTATAAAACAAACTTTTTCCATCCTTTGGCATTTGCAGTAGAAATGATATACATGTTATGAAGAAGGAAATAGACCTTCATTGAATATTTATTTATTTATTTATTTATTTATTTTTTATTTATTTATTTGTTTATCTATTTATTTGTTTATTTATTTATTTGTTTATTTATTTATTTGTTTATTTATTTATTTGTTTATTTATTCGTTTATTTATTTATTTGTTTATTCATTTATTTATTTATTTGTTTATATATTTATGTATTATTTATTTATTTGTTTATTCATTTATTTATTATATTTGTTTATGTATTTACTTATTTATTTGTTTATTTATTTATTTGTTTATTTATTTATTTGTTTATTTATTCATTTATTTGTTTGTTTGTTTGTTTGTTTATTTATTTATTTGTTTGTTTATTTGTTTGTTTATTTATTTGTTTATTTATTTGTTTATCTATTTATCTATTAATTTATTTGTTTATTTGTTTATTTATTTGTTTATTTGTTTATTTATTTGTTCATTTATTTATTTATTTATGTGTTTGTTTATTTCTTTCTTTATTTGTTTATTTATTTATGTGTTTATTTATTTGTTTATTTGTTTATTTATTTGTTTATCTATTTATTTATTTGTTTATGTGTTTATTTATTTGTTTATTTGTTTATTTATTTGTTTATTTGTTTATTTATTTGTTCATTTATTTATTTGTTTATTTATTTATTTATTTATTTGTTTATCTATTTATTTATTTATTTGTTTGTTTATTTCTTTCTTTATTTGTTTATTTATTTATTTGTTTATTTATTTATTTGTTTATTAATTTATTTATTTATTTATTTATTTGTTTATTTCTTTCTCTATTTATTTATTTGTTTAATTATTTATTTATTTATTTGTTTATTTATTTATTTATTTATTTATTTGTGGACTGTTATCCTCATTTTTATAGTTGTTGTTTTACAACGTTTTTGCCAACTATTACTCTGGCCTTCGTCAGGTAGTTAACCGCGACTGGAGAGAAATACTGAGCCTCTTAACTGTATCTTCAGTAATTAATGTCTTCTGTAGTTTTCGTCTCACCACGTTTTTGGCCAACTAATCTTCTGGTTGGCATTACGTAGGATTAAACCCTCTATCTGCAGAAAATGCCCACCTGAAAACGTAGAGATTGAACCACGAAGATCAGAGGAATAGTTGGTCGAAACGTCGTGAAACAGCAACTATGAAGATGGGGATAACAATCCACAAATAAATAAATGAATATACAAATTACTCATCTCAACGGATTCCAATAATAAAAAATAATATACCTTCAGGTGGATTAATATTTGTTACACATCGAAATATAATTTATGGAATATATATCTCAAGAGTATATACTTTCCTATAATCCTAAGAATACATATATATATATATATATATATATATATATATATATATATATATATATATATATATATATACTAGCAAAAGTACCCGGCGTTGACTGGGTTCAAAAACAGCCTACAGAAAATGGACTCTGATTTATGAAAGTATGATAGGTTATGAAAAGGAACGGTTGTAAAGAGATAGCTTCGAATTTGGGGGTATTAAAACCAATCTTTTATTTTTACTTTCATCATATTTTGCTTTAGTTTTGATACCCCGAAATTCAACCCAAATTTACAACCCTTCCTTTTTATAACCTATCATACTTTCATAAATCAGAGTCGATTCTCGGTACGCTGTTTTTGAACCCAGTCAACGATGGGTACTTTTGCTAGTATATATATATATATATATATATATATATATATATATATATATATATATATATATACAGAGAGAGAGAGAGAGAGAGAGAGAGAGAGAGAGAGAATGTGTGTATACATATATAGAGAGACGTATATACCACATAATAACGTTGACTTACTGGTTCTTGTCAGATCACCGAATTTAATCAACGTTGAGCCTGGCTAGGAGCAACTGGGGGGAATTCTAGGCTCTTTTTGTATTTTCCGGTTATCTCGGCATTGTTTCCAGTCGTTCTGAACCTCCACTTGCCACTGGTATTTAACAAGGCTGGCCCAGGAGAGGTGTGGTTTGAGATTGCGCAACTCTTGCGATAAAAAATTCCACGCGCAGGCACCCTTTACAGTGGGCATCCATAGCCTGTCAAGACTGAAGGAAGCTACTATAGAGAGAGAGAGAGAAAGATAATTATTTTTTATTGCTTTGCGATGTAGACCCTTTGAATCTATTGAATAAGCTTACATTGTTTGTCATTGACATTGATAAATTTAAGTAGAATTTAAGATATCCACCGTCTACTTGATGAATGTTTATTCTATGCCATTTGCTGAATAACTGAACTATTCCAGATTACAAAGGATAATTGAAATTGAATCTGTTGCGGTCAATATTCCGGCGGGATAAACATTTGAAAGAGACATTGTCTATCAATTAAATTTCGCGGCTTTAAATGTAGACATACGTTCTACAGCATCTGATGTGCGATAAGAATGTCTTTATTCACAACTAGCAAGGCCTCCCGGCGTTGCTCGGGACCGTATAAGCAACATTTTGAACATACCTGTTATTCTTAGGATAGATAAATGTTTGATGTCTATGTATCATTTGCCATCTTGAGCAAAAGAATATTTTACCTATCCTAGGACGGGTATTATATGTATGATATAATTGTACTTTCCCTAGAACAAAAGATTTACAGCACATATATGGGAAAAAAATCCTTGCCAAAGGCGGGTAATGTACAACACATATTTAATATAATTTACATAATTTTCTGTTGTGCAAACTTTTCTCCATGTCACAGGTAAGAGATTTTGTTTTTATATCAGAGTGCTATAGTGAAGAAGAACCTTATTACTCATTTAAAAGTCATCCTACCAGAATATATTACATGATTTTTTTGTTTTATTAAGTTTTATGCACCCCACAGTTAGGATTTTCTTTGTTTATTCATATGAGTATTATACTGAACAAGTACCTTATTTCTGGGGTAGGATACTGTGCAAGTATCTTATTTCTAATATAAAGATGAAACTACTCGATAATTTTACATAATTTTCTGCTGTGCTAACTTTTCCGTGTGTCACAGGTGAGAGTTTGTTTGTTTTTACATCAGAGTGCTATAGTAACGAAGCACCTTATTTCTTATATAAATGTCATACTACTCGAATATATTACATGATTTTCGGTTTTGATTACTTTTATCTACGTCACAAGTAAAATTTCCTTTGTTTCTCATATGGGTACTATACTGCACAAGTACCTTATTTCTTGTGTAAGATACTGCACAAGTGCCTTTTTCTAATTTATAAATGAAAGAACTCAATACTTTTACAAAAATGTCTGTTGTGCTAAATTTTTTTACGTCAGGGGTAAGAATTTGTTTTTTTTATCTGGGTGCTATAGTGAAGAAGCACGTTATTTTCAGATGTAAGTTATACTACTCGAATATTTAACGGGATTTATAGTTTTAATAACTTATGTACGTCACAGGTAAGATATTCTTTGTTTTTTCATGTGAGTACTATACTGCACAAGTACCTTATTTCTTGGGTAGGATACTGTGCAAGTATCTTATTTCTAATATAAAGATGGAACTACTCGATGATTTTACGTAAGGTTTTGACATGAGTACTCTACTGTACAAGTACCTTATTACTTGGATAGAATTCCTCGTACACATAAATACATTAACAAAGTAAGTGAACTTTGTATATGATTTTTGGAATATGACATCTATAGACATATACAAACATATACATTACATATAATTTATAATGATCAGTTAATTAGTTTTGGAGTTGATCCAAGACATAAAAGATATAATCATATATACATAATTAAAATTTATAATGATCGGTTAATTAGATTAGGAGTCAATCCAATAATAGAAGTGTATAATCATATGCACATAATTTAAATTCATAATGATCGGTTAATCAGTTTAGGAGTGAATTCGATACATAGAACTATATAAACATATACACATAAATAAAATTTATGATCAGTTAATTAGTTTAGGAGTGAATCTAATACATGCAAATATACAGACATATACACATAAATAAAATTCATAATGATCTGTTAATCAGTTTAGGGACATACACATAAAATATATGATCATACACACATAATTAAAATTCATAATGATCGGTTAATTAGTTTAGGAGTGACTCTAATACATACAAATATATAAACATATACACACTCTTAAAATTCATAATGATCGGTTAAATAGTTTAGCAATGAATTCAATACAAAATTCCATTACTGGATCTTTTTACGTGATTATTGGAATGTAACAAATAAGCCGATATATAAAATATCCTATATATTTGGAATATGACATTTTCGTTATGTACAGCAAAAACATTTTTCCGTTTTTTTTTTTTTTTCAATATGTAAGTGTTATGGTATTATTATTACATAACATTTAAAAGTCAAGAATATCAGAATGTAACAAAAAAAAAAAGAAAGAAAGAAACGGTGGAGCTCCAACCCGCAATACTGGTGTTAGTAATCGAGGACGCTATGCGCTGCACCAAAGAAACAACTGCGTTAATAATCTGGTAAATTTACTAAATAAATAAATCTCTGTTACAGTGCGTGCGCATGCACATGCGCACAAGATGACATGGACGCGATGCTCGTTGTCATTTCTTTCAAGATGAACCCCTTTTTTGATTCCCTTAGCTATTGTTTTAATCAATTAAACACCTCTAATAAAATGCTGCATATGTTGAGCTACTGCACGCCGTCAAACAACCATTCGTCTAGGAGAAGATACAATTTAAAAAACGGAGACAGACAGACACATACACACACAGGCATAGTGAGATTTATATATTAGATAATGCCGAAGTTATAACTATCAATACCGTTCACATGTTTAGTCTCCATAAGTATAAAAAGATTGCAAGTATTTATTTTAAAATATTACAGTTATAAAACGCCTTCAAAAAGCTGAAGTTGAGTCCTATTTAGGGAACTGAGAAAAGACGGTCAACTAGCGAATACGGATCATTCCTGTTATTGAATACTCTCATGACTGTTGATTATGACAGACTGCCGACATGGTTTCATAAGTACTTAATGTCCTTACATTTAAATGTTAACTGCTGGTGGTCTGGAGGAAATACGCCAACCTGCAAAGTAAAAGTTAACTAGTGACTGGTTGTGAATCTCCCGACCAGCGGTAATTATCACTATACTGATAATTGCATAATCATAAACAGTAGGGATTTTAGATATAAAATTGTTTATATTTATTCTAAAATATTACAGTTATATAATTGATTTGATATGTTCAAGTATAATATTGATATGAACTAAGATATAATATTTTTAAAAGTGCTCAATACGTGTGTAAAGCTTATATAAATAAAATTATATAAACATTGTAAGGAGTCTACGCGGATCGATTAAAGTTATGACGTTTCCGTGTCATCGTCAGGACTCCAAATGAATTTTGCAATCAGAAAAAAGATTTTAAAATAAAATTTTCCCAGAAGAAAAAAAGGAAAGATATGAAGCATGATCACGTTAACACACCAGTCCTCATCAGCTCACCGAAACGAAGCAACGATGAGCTAGACCGGTACGTTATGGGTGATCATTTGGAGACACCATGCGCCGTATAGGCTGGCGGGACAGCTCTAGTGTCAAGGGAAAATTAAAGCGCCTTTTTTCCTCTGTTAGTTTGTGAGAGATCCTTGAGCAAGTTTGAAAATCCATTTCAGCCCCCCCCCCAAAAAAAAAATCAGAGTAACATGACTTTATGGAAAATATGAATAATTCTGTTCATGGTTTCGTATCTCATTGTACTGAATAGAAGATTATTTTTGGTACAATACCCAGGATAATCATCCAGTGTGGCACTGCTCTATCAGAAAGAAACTGTAACTTACTGTCTGCATTACTAGAAAGAAAGCTATGGCAGCATGTCAAACACTTCCGATAAACAGCGTGAATGGGGTTCTGAATGATAAGCAACAATGAATTCATGAATGCCTCCAGGGAGGGAAATAGATGAGGAATCATAGCCGTTAATACCTTACCAGGCAGTAGTATTATTACTACGCCAACGTTTGTCGGCCACTACCTCAACCCGACCAAATAAAGATCGTCGTACAAAAGTGTATATTTGAAGCTTACTCATTCAGCTAACACTCCCTTGCCCATAACACATCCAATCAGGGCATCTGTCCATGAGCAGCCTTTTCTTGGCCTTTTGACCAAGATCAAAGTGTAGTATCTGTTCCGGCAGATACTGCACTTAAGATAATTTGTACCAGTCAATGGAGGGGAAACCCTCTATACTGGGACAATTATTATTTTTGGTAACCAGAGTGACCCCTTTTAGGGGAGCTGGTTTTTACCTCACATTAAAAACGGCCTTGTGCCTAATTTGCTCAGTGGGGGAGCAAATAAATACCATCTGTTCCGGCAGATGCTGCAAGCTATGACTAGCTATGACTAGCAAAGACCAGATGTGGGGGCAACCCCACATGCCTGACCATTAACCAGCTCCCATTTCCCACCTCTCGGGAGCTGGTCCCCTTTTTCCCTTCCCCCTCCCTTCACTCCTCACATTAAAAATCGGCCTTGTGCCTAATTTGCTCGGTGGGGGAGCAAATAAACACCATCTGTTCCGGCAGATACTGCACTGAAGATAATTTGTACCAGTCAATGGAGGGGAAACCCTCTATACTGGGACAATTATTATTTTTGGTAACCAGAGTGACCCCTTTTAGGGGAGCTGGTTTTTACCTCACATTAAAAACGGCCTTGTGCCTAATTTGCTCAGTGGGGGAGCAAATAAATACCATCTGTTCCGGCAGATACTGCAAGCAAAGACCATATGTGGGGGCAACCCCACATATAAGACCTTGGTCAATGTAGGGGCAACCCTTCATACCAATTGTCACTATCCAGCTCCCCTACTCCCCGGGGAGTTGGTCCCCATTTCCCCTTCACTCCTCACTTTAAAAATCGGCCTTGTGCCTTATTTGCTCGGTGGGGGAGCAAATAAATACCATCTGTTCCGGCAGATACTGCAAGCTATGACTAGCTATGACTAGCAAAGACCAGATGTGGGGGCAACCCCACATGTCTGACCTTTAACCAGCTCCCATTTCCCACCTCTCGGGAGCTGGTCCCCTTTTCCCCTTCCCCCTCCCTTCACTCCTCACATTAAAAATCGGCCTTGTGCCTAATTTGCTCGGTGGGGGAGCAAATAAATACCATCTGTTCCGGCAGATGCTGCACTTAAGATAATTTGTACCAGTCAATGGAGGGGAAACCCTCTATACTGGGACAATTATTATTTTTGGTAACCAGAGTGCCCCCTTTTTGCCTACTTTTAGGGGAGCTGGTTTTAACCTCACATTAAAAACGGCCTTGTGCCTAATTTGCTCAGTGGGGGAGCAAATAAATACCATCTGTCGATGAGCAGCCATAAATTAATTTGATATACACTACTTAACGCCTGCTAATGATAAACAATCTGTTTAGACTTTTACCATCAGTAGTGCAAATATTAAATAATTTAAATCTAATTTTCAGTTGTAAGTTTTAATATTTATGCGTGTTTTATTTTTAAACTAATACAGCTAATTGTCGTTTTTTTTTTTATTCATCTTTACAAATTAGTCCGGTCAGAACTGATGAAAAAATATATTATTTTGGTTTAGAAAAAAAAAAACTATACGGGTTTTAACCAACTTTAAATAGGGCTTAATAACTTGTTTACTCGGTGAGCAAAGGAAGTAAACTGTATTTGCACCCTTTTATTTTAACGCTAATATGGTTGTCTAGGTGTATCAGAATTGGGGGGGGGGATTTTTACACCCCTAACACGAAACTGCGAATAAAATATAAAAAAAAACTCGTAATTTCTCTTTTAAAAGTGGGTTGTTTATTTTCTTTATGGATTATACTTCCAAAATAAACTGTTAAAGTTGTTTTATAAGTAATAGAAATATTTCTTTTCTTTTTTAAAACAGTAATGAATTTTCCGAACTCAATAATTTTCAATTTTTAAACTTTAAAAATCTATCAAAATTTTTCTATTGATTCTATTTTTACGATATTTTTAGGGTCAATGTGAAATTTTATGTTCTTTCCAATAAACCGAATATAATATTTTAGACAAACGTTTTTTTAAGTTCACGCCCCCCCCCCATTTTCAAGTTTCTATTAAAAAGTAAATAATTAATTTATATTTAATAGTTTTATATATCACAAATTGAAGAGAAAAGGTCAATAAATAATATATTCAAATTTAAAACAAACAAAAAAACACCGTTTTTTAGAAATATACCTGTAAAGTCCGAAGTTTAAAACCTTTTTTTAAAAAAACACATTGTTTTTTTTGTTTGTTTTTTTTAATGAAACCTAGGTCCTTGCTCATTTAATAGAAAAAAAATTAGGGCTTGAATTACATTTTTCGAGGAGTTATAAGCTTGGAAAGATAGGAGGTCGAATAATTCACGCCTCTCATTTTGAAATGTCTATTAAAAAGTAAATAATTAATTTACGCACCAAAGTTTTGTATATCAACAATTGAAGATAAAAGATCAATAAATAATATATTCAAATTTAAAACAAAAGAATAGAGTTTTTTAGAAATTTACCTGTAAAGTCCGAAGTTTAAAACCTTTTTTTTAAAAACCACGTTGTTTTTTTTTTGTTTTTTTTGTGTTTTTTTTTTAATTAAACCTTGGTCCTTGCTCCTTTAATTGAAAAAAATTAGGGTTTGAATTACATTTTTCGAGTAGATATAAGCTTGGAAAGACAGGGGGTCGAATTATTCAATATATTTCACGCATTCGTAAGATTAGTTTCTGACACACCTAATGTTTGTCAAAATATATCAAAGGGAAAATTCTTCCCAACTCGTATTTAGGTAAAAATGCGCTTCCAAATAAATAATAGAATTCATTCAAAAGTATCGTTAACAAAACAAACAACATCTACGTAAAAATGCGATGAATTTGTAGTCTTGCGAGAAAGATCAATGGAAAAGGCTTCGGCTTCTTATCACAGGGTCCCGATTTCGAATCTCGCTAGATCCAGCTACTCTGATGAGTCGTAGATATGAAACACGTCTCAGTGGATATTTATATTTTAAAAATAATACATATGCCGCTTTCCATTTGGGGGTACCAAACTGGTCAATGGGAAAATTATTTGCAACTCGTATTTAGGTAAAAATGCGCTTCCATATAAATAATTGAATTCATTATCCCAAACAAGGCACAACGCCACTTTGATGTAATTACTATCTGGGACATGAATTGCAGGGATACTATGCAAGGAGTTGAACTTCTGCATGTCAGTACATTTAGGGAAACAGGAACACATGAGGGAATTTTAAAGTCGTGCGGTTCTGAGAAAGAGAGACTATTAGAGTAGAAGGCTTTCTGGCGTCTGGGGATCTCTACTGTGTAGGGGTGAGATTTTGCTGCTTGTCGGGTTTGTCAGAGGTATTTACGTCGAAGGGGTACAAGGGCTTGTAGTTCGTCGGAGCACTTACCATTAAAATACTTAAGTATTAAAATATAATCTTAATAAATAGAATATATTCATATGCAAACATTGGGGGTCTCAAAAAATACACTGTAATAGTCTGCTTCGTGATGTTTACGAAAGTTGGTGCGCGTTACCAGTATTGTCTGGACAATAATGCATATCATTCCGTTTTCGAAAATATTCCATTTCACTGTGTTCATGCATTAAGATTTATCGTACTTCGAAGCATGAGTACATTTTTAGACATCCTTTCTCTATATACATAAATGACAAAAGTCTGTATTCCAAATTTCAAGCCGTTGACTATCTTATCTTTTATTTCATTAAGTAATGTTAACTTTGATCAAAATCAGACTTTCTTCTTTAATCGGATTTTTTCGATTTTCGATATTTATCAGAAGCATTCGGACACAAAACCTATGGAAGAACAATCTCAGACATATCAAGTACCTTCGTGTGCATTTAAAAAAACTTGGCCCAGCCGTTTCCGAGCCCATAGCGAATGACTTTATACACACAAAGTTCTTATATATATATATATATATATATATATATATATATATATATATATATATATATATATATATAGTGTTGGGAGACGATTAATCGGGAATCGGAAAAACCGAAAGATTTGGGAGTATCGGAATCGCAAAAGAATGATGTCTATTCTTCGATGCCAAAACAGTTCTTTTGTCTTTTTTCATTTGATTTTGTTCAAACCAAAATCTTCTATTGCTTTTAATAATGATAAAATAATAAATATTTATTGATTTTAAATCACCAGTAAAGCTAAAATCGATAGATCATCCTCCACAAGTGTATTTTGACGTTTAGGAAAATTTCTGCATATTTAACATTTGTTTTTTATGAAAATCAGGGAAAACAACTATCTCATATATAAATAATTAGAGGTTTATAAAGAATCGGAATCGGGAATTTAGCATGGAATCGGTAATTCTATCGGAATCGGGAAAAATAATGGAATCGTCCCATCACTAATATATATATATATATATATATATATATATATATATATATCAAGCATAATGTTATATGAATATCGATAGATATAATCCGTAAAAAAGGTTATATATAGATATATTCCGTATGCATATCAAAAAATGAAAGTGTAATGTAAGTTTATACGATATATATCCCACTTGCCTATACGTTTTCCATTATCTCGGAGGATCTTGATGGCATTTTCAGATTTAATGGTTCCTTGTCAGAAGGTACCGTTTCCATGCTGATAATGCAACATTGTCTTCTTCGTTGTAGAAGTGCAAGAAGCAGGAATCTTTCACTTTCGAAGCAATGTCGGAAATGCTAAAAATTCTTTGCTTCTTTGGCCTTTTTTTGTTTTGTCCGTTTTTGTTTGCCTATCTCTCTCGAAAGTGCTACGCCCGCCATGGTGCTGAATTGTTCATTTAGACCTCTAGGGGGGTTGGAGCGGGTGGGTGGAAGATGATCCTCATATGTAACCACAAATATTGCACGCATACTCGCATGCTTGTTTATACAAATCAATATATACCTGTGGGTGTGCGCCCCTCCTCCGTCCTCTTCTCTCCCCCTCTCTCTCTCTCTCTCTCTCTCTCTATATATATATATATATATATATATATATATATATATATATATATATATATATATATATATATATATATAATTATGTTTATAGGAAAAAATATGCTTATTCAGTTATATTTCACCCTTTATTCATACCAGTCTTTTAATATATGAAGCTCGATGTAACTACAGAGCATGTATAAGTAATTGACAAAATGTTTATATTTAAAATTTCAAAATATTGTCTATCTTACCGTTTATTTCTTCCAACATGTAAAAATGTTCAATTCTTGACAGCACGTGTTTCGTAGCACAAAATCATTTGTATATTATCTCAATTTTTAATGTATTCTGCCCTGACTCATCAGAAGGATAGGAACTCCTCGACTTTAAAAGAAAAACGGAATATGGGCATGATACAAAAATCAAAAAAGTCGGAAGAGTAGTTGTAGTTGTGTTTGTGATAGTTACACCATCTTTGATTGCAACTTCTCTTAATTTTAATCGTCCAGGGAGCTGTAGTTCTCCAAGGCATATACATACATATATATATATATATATATATATATATATATATATATATATATATATATATATATATATATATGAAACAATAACAAATCAAAATTATATGTTCATCAAGAATTCGTCTTTATTTCAAGACTTTTTCAGGATGATTGATCTGAAAAAAATAAAATATTGAGAATAAAGTTTTTGTGTTTGCAATGTGAACCGGGTGTTTTTGTTCATTTTTCGAACAGGAATAGCCGTTAGCATTCAAAATATGTATAGCGTTCATGGCATGAAGTGATTATTTTTCTAAATGACATATAACCATTATAAAATTTTAAACAGAATTTATCTCCTTTTAATCAGTGACCTTACATTAAAATAAGAAAACTTGAATTTAGTTAACTAACTTACTCCGCAGAAAATAATGCCGGGAATAACATAAAAAATAAATAAATAAAAAACACTCATTTTATATGCACATCCGACATCTTAAATCTTTAAGACTATATTCATCCTAAAATAGAACATGAAACAACATCATATCTTTTTTTAAGCTCTAAGAATCATACGAGTATATCGTTCCTGAACTGAACTTCAACCGTGAACTGAAATTGAAGACTTGCATCAAATCTGTTGCCAAGGTTGCTGGAAAAACGGTCGCGTCATTCTAGTGCTCCAGAAAATATCTTATTGCAGATGCAATCTTTTATCTGCATAATATGCTATAAAAAAAGGGAATACTGCTGTCACATCTGGGAAGGGATCGAGCACTCTGTCCTGCCTTAAGAGTCCAAATAGGCTTCAACATGTAAATGCTCTTTTCTCTTCCCTACAATCTTGGTCAGACAGAAGAGATGGTGCGAGTCTGTTTCTGCTCTACAAGTGTTCATCTGAGCTTTACTCAATAGTCCCCTTGCCAATCTTTCACAAAAAGCACTCGTCAAGTTATAACAACTAATAACTATTCCTTCTACTTTTTCTCAGTGCCTATTTAGGCAAACGCGAATTCCATGAACAGCGATTCTCTCTTAGAACTACCCATCTGTGGAGCTCTGTTCCATTAGCCACTACAATATGGTCGTCTTAAAGTCAAACGTGAACAAGTTTTTGCTATCCCATCCCCTTAAATAGTCAAATTCTACCTAATTTCTACCAAAAATGATCATTGAGCTGTTGTCTCATTGACCATCTTAAACTCATTAGTCCTTATCCTCGAGTGAGTTGTGACCTTTTTGTAAAAAAATCACTGCAGAGGTGTAACAGATCGACACAAACACATGCAAATAAGGGCATATATAACTGTGGTACGACCTAAGCAAATTGTTTAACATGTATTCTTTGTTGCGTCAGTGTTGTCTGATGGATATTCTGTATCGTATAATATTTCGGTAAAGTTTTCCTTCTTCAGATAAGTGTCCGACTTTAGTTCAAACGTGCATATGGAGGCTGCGTATCGTATTGATAAAAGGTGAATCTGCATCTTGATTTGTTTTAGTTTGTGTTTATCCGTTACAAATCTGCATTATATTGCCTTCTATAAATTACGTTTATATACACGCTAAACAATGCTTGAAGCAAACTACATTAAACTCTTATCGGTATTATTATTGTACTTGTTAATTTATTACGTGAACTATTTGAAAATATTGGATGAGTAGCCCCGATAACATCAAAGATGATAAAAATCCCCATTTGTTTTCTGCTGTCAATTTCCATTTTATTTTCAAAGAGATTAACTTGTGAAATGTTGGTAATTCCATCTTAATCTTTATTCAGTCTCCGTCAATGGAACAATACATTTTCTTTGAAGATTATCTTTGTTAGAACAAGGTAACAATTTAATTGACTCGCATAATACTCTGCTTTCTTTCCCAGAGAAAATGACTAAAAACATTGTTTCATTATTATTTTATTATGTCAAAATATTTTATTGTCATTTTTTTAATTCAGTGTTTACAAAGTTAGATAATAAATGTACTCTTGATGGAAGGCGAATGAAGAGACGAGAAAACGCCATTTTGTTTTTATGATTAATTTGATGTTCAAGTTTTGTTTTTTGTGGGTCATTTAATGCTTACCCCCCCCACACACACACACACACAAAAAGAACAACGGAAACGCCATAGAGCCTGTAAAATGCCATTCGGGTTAGAATGACTTTAAACAAGCATAGGTAACTATTTTAATTATCTATAGACTACAAAGTTTTTATACAAGGGAGATAATCTAAGTCTTACTCAAATATGATAATCTCTACCAAAGGAAGCAGTGACCTAATGACATTACAGCTGTAGTGCTCGCCCTACGGATAACAATGGACTCTTCTGTTACATATAGGGGGCTTCTTAAAAGAGAGGATAGTCTTAGAAAGAGAGTAAGGCTTAGAAAGGCTTGTTGGAAGTCTCTTAGAGAGACTTTGTTCGTTTATAAGAGACTTAGATATATTAAGAGTCTTATTACAGTGAAGGATGTTGTAAGACTCAGAGAGAGAGAGAGAGAGAGAGAGATGCTGTAAGAGTTCTAAAGAGATTGTTCATGTTATAATTCTTATATATTAAAATGTTCTTTCTTAGATCTTGCTGATGGAAGAAGGAGAAAGCTCTTAGTGTGAAGGGATAGTGTTCAGACAGTTCAGGCATTATGATGTTGAGACGTATATGTAAATACATATAACACAAATATATAATACAATTGGACTTTACCTTTGTATAAGAAACATAAGACACAAGACTTTACAAAAGCACTTGATGGTTTATTCTTCACGACTGGCCGTTCCATCACCAAGAATTCAAAGTCTCACATTTTTTCTTGAAGCGACGTCTCGCTTCCAGACGTCTGACTCCCTCTGAGTTTTTTCACTGACTGTTTTCTAACTAAAGTTTTTCTCTATTCCTCGAACTTTCTATTTTCCGTGACGTCATACACATGTTAAAACATGTGCATTCTTTCACGTGTCCTGGACATACGTGTCCAAAACTTTTCCTATTTCTACAAAAGGAATTTTAACCTATATTCAATATGTTAAAACATTATCTTATAAGCTGCATTCTTTCAATTTAAAATTTCATAATAAACTTGACAGCTCACATTCTTTTCTTGAATATTTATCTATATTCTAAACAAATGTTTCGTTTTACATTTTTAAATTCTCACACGTAATCTATTTCTAAACCAAGATTACGAGGTTCGAATTTCTCTATTGCCATCTCAGTTCCATTTTAAAATAAATTCTCCATTTTTATACTTACATGAAAAGGGGACAGCCTTTATCATGCAACAATCAACTTACTATAAAGACCGCGAGAATCGATGTTAGCACATAGTTTATACACAAGTCAGGCATACTTGGCAGCCAGACTGACGTATCATCAGATTCTTTATTTGTTGCATTTTTTTTCGGTGGAATATATTTTATTTCCACTAATTACTGATTTGTGCATTCCTTTCGGGCTCTTATGAAAACACAGCAATATTTTTATAACGATTTGTCATAAGATGAATTGTTATTTAATTAGAATATAGAGGGAAGTGAGAGTTCATGCCTTCTAATGTAGCAATCAATATATACGTGAATATTATCAGCACAACAGTCATAATTATATTTTAATCCCAAACCAGAAAATACATTGTTTCTATTTAAGAGTAATGCGCTTTTCCATATTTCACTGTAATACATGTATATACTGATGGGAGTTTTTGTTGCGTGATGTTCCTCATAAGATATTAGGTCTCCCTTAATGACCTTCATATATTCTGTGGTGGATGTGAGAACCTTACCATCATGAAAGAAATTGTATTTGCCTACACGTAGAGCCTCGATGTAAAAAAGAAACAAGTACATACCGAAATAAGAATATATATATATATATATATATATATATATATATATATATATATATATATATATATTTATAAAGTAATAGGGTTCGTGTGTTTCTGTCTGTGTGTACAGCTCTCCATCATCAACGAAATATAAAGGAGGTAAGAGGGTAGATCTCTCCTGGTAGAGAAACATTAGAACCCATTTTAGGATGTTTCTGTTATAGGAGACATAAGAATCTTTGCCTAATTTCTTTATATACTAGTCTACAAACCACCCCCATATCGAATGACTTATGCTCATTTGCATATCACATTATATTAAATCTCTTTAACTAATTACCTCGACCTTATTACATATTAGAAATATTCTAATCATTTCAACTGTACTATTTACAAAATCTATTTAACATTTAATTATTTAATATATTTTCATTTAATTTTATATTCGATTTATTTCACTTTACGTATATTATCAAAACAATTCATTGGCGAGGAAAGCTTTATGTTTTGGGATTGTATTGAAAATGTAATGGAAATTTCAATTTCGTTCCGTTTTAATCTTTTATATTTTACTTGCCAATATAATTGAAAGAATACAATTCAACTATCGTAATTTTATATAAATAAACAAAAACAAATATTTTAAAATAAAACTTTATTAAAAAAGAAATAATTTTATTTTTAAATGAAAAAAATCAATTTAGTAAAATAATTGTATTAAACACCCCCAGCCTTGTCAGCAAACCTGTAAACCTATAAAAGTTAACATTTCGAATGTAAACAGTGATTTTTCGATTTTGTTAGCGCTTGCCGCAATTAAAGACAATTAAAACGGAACTAACTTTATTTCCATTCTATTTTTTAAACAACCCCCAAAACATAACGCTCTCTTCCAGTTATAGCCTATTTTTTTTTAATTAAATAAAACAGGTCAAAATAAACAGATAAGCGCATTTTCTTTTACATTTTTCTTACAACCATTGTCATTTAACCAACTGCAGGATATCGTTACTTTTGTGGGGTTGTTTTGAAAATGGCACGGAGATTATAATTTCGTTCCAATTTAATCTTTCTGGTCGAGCCTATTTCGAAAGCCTGTCTTATCATAGATTTGAACTACAAATAATTTATTACATTTTGATTATTACTAGCTTAAGACTTAAAGCTTATATTTATTTCATTTTTCTATTTATATATTGAATTAGTTATTTCCAGTCTTATTTATATATTGAATTAGTTATTTCCAGTCTTATTTATATATTGAATTAGTTATTTCCAGTCTTATTTAAACTTAGTGCTTTCTTTAAACCGGATGAACCTTTTATAAAAATATGAGTTTAACGTAAAGAACACGAACAAGGTTTTATTCAACTGAAGTTCTTCCAGTTTACTAACAAAATATATAAATTTAAAAGAGATATAAATAATAAAATAAAAAGGTTATGTAATTTAAAAGAAATACACGTACTCACAAAAGCAGAACTTTTTTTACACATTTTTTTCTTTAAAACCATAACAATGAGACTAACAATTACCTAGATCTTAGTAATTATTTGTTTTAATAGAACTGTTTTAATTGTACTGTTTACTTAGTTAACCTAAGTTGGTATTACATTTATTTTACATTTACTTTTTTTTTAATTATTACTTTTAGACTGTGACGTTTACACCCGGAAGTAATGAGTCACACGTAGGTCGCTTTTATTCATTCCTTTTGGTCAAGATCAAAGTGTAGTATCTGTTCTTCAGATGCTGCACTTCATTTTCTTGTTCTCTTTCGGTGGAGGAGAAATCCTTCACGACTGAGACAATTTTTATTTTTGTACCTTTTCTCCACGTTAAAAAACGACCCTGGTGTCTAACTCTGTCCCGTGGGGAGGCATAGTAAATAGGTACAATATAATTGTTTATAATTGTACTATTCAGAAATATTATTTATAGTTCGTCCATTTCAGTTAGTATACATTTCCTTTACGCTTAATTAATTTACAATCATTAATATCGTTAAACAATTCCGTTTAAAACCGAAATTATGCCACCCAAACGAAGTAGAAACGAAAGTGAGGAAGAAAGAATGGAAAGATTGGAAGCTAATAGACTAAGAGTTGCTGCAATTCGCTCCAATGAAAACAATTCAGATAGAGAAAGACGTCTAGAACTTAACAGGATACGTCAAAGAGAAAGGAGAGCAAGACTGTCAGATTTGGAAAGAGAAACCCAACGTGAAGCTGACAGAACTAGACATGCTGTAAGGCGGTTAAATTCATCACAAGATGAAATTCAAGAAAGTCAAAGATATGCACTGGAAAGAGAAGCAATATTACGATCGAATGAATTATATGAGGTAAGTAGACGTACACAAGGTCAGTTGAGAGTGGCTCAACGACATCAGAATGAATCGGAAACCCAACGAAGCTTTCGCCTATACCAAGGGCAACAACGAGAGGCTGCATGGAGAGAGAGTATGACTTTGCCCCAGCAATTGACAGAAAACGAGGCAGCTAGACAACGAATGACTGCTTTGAGACACCATGAAATAGAACACTGCAATAGAAAAGGATTGCTCTACAACAAAAATGACTCTCTCACTACAGCTGATATAGGAAAAATGGACAAAGTATGTCAACATTGCTCAGCTGTAAAATTTAAAGGAGAAACCCCTGGTTGTTGTTGTTCTTCTGGCAAAGTTGTGCTTGATAGCTTTCCACCACTGCCTCAGTTGCTTCAAGATTTGCTCTCCGGCAATGGTCCCATCTCTAAAGATTTTCTGCAAAATCTACGCAGTTATAACAATTGTTTTGCAATGACATCATTTGGTCACAAAATTGCGGCAGTACATGGGTGGAATCCTTCTTTTAGAATTCGAGGCCAGGTTTGCCACCAGATTGTGAGTCTTTTACCACCTGAAGATGAAACAGTAAAGTTTATTCAAGTCTACTTCTTGGATAGTCTGGAAGAGGAACTACATAATCGGGGACGTGACAGTAGACTCAATAGAGACATTCTCCAAAGTCTGACTGAATTTTTACATGAGAGCAACAGCTTTATTTGTCAGCTGAAAACAACAAAGGAGAGGATTGAAGAAGAACACTTGGTAGAACATAAAGTTGTCATAAGGGAAGACCGAAGGCCGCAAGAAGAGCATCCACGGCGATTCAATGCTCCAACAACAACGTATGAGATTGGAATATTAATGGAGAATGAACCAACAGCTAACCGGGATATTGTCTTGCGTTTTAGAAATGATACATTAAAATGGATCTCCGAACTATATCCCCTCTACGATACTTTAATGTACCCGTTAATGTACCCCTATGGTTCTCCATCTTACAACATCTACATGAAGGCATCCAATGGGCGAAAAGTTACCCAACAGCAATTTTATGCGTACCATTTAATGACTCGGCCTGGAAACTATTTTCTCTGGTACCGAAGGCTATTTCAACAATGGCTGGTGGATGTGTACTGCAAGATTGAAACAGAACGTTTACAGTTCCTGAGGCGTGAGCAACAGACCCTGAGAGCTGACAATTATAGCAACTTGAGAGATTCAATTCTTAGGGAGGATGGGAATCCAGAACAGTTTGGTCAACGAGTTGTACTTCCGGCAACTTATACAGGAGGCCCTCGATACATGTTTGAGCGTCAAAGTGATGCCATGGCATATGTTCGGCGAATGGGCCGAGCCGACCTCTTCATCACGTTCACAACAAATCCAAAGTGGACAGAAATTACAGAAAATTTTCTTCAAGGGCAAGACCCTCAGGATCGTCCAGATATTGTTGCCAGGGTTTTCAGGCAGAAGCTAAAAAAGTTATTTGAATTTATTAAAAAGGGAGGATTTGGCAGGTTGAGGGCTTTCCTGTACAGCATTGAATATCAAAAAAGAGGACTGCCGCATGCACACATCCTCACCTGGCAGGCCCCAGAGGACAAACTTCTACCAGAAAAAATGGATCTCTGCATATCTGCAGAGATCCCTGACAAAGAGGAAGATCCTGATCTTCATGCTAAAGTGATGGCACATATGGTGCATGGACCTTGTGGATCATTTAATCCAAATTGTCCATGTATGATTGACAACAAATGTTCCAAAAAATTCCCCAAAGAATTTCTTCAGTGTACCGAGCAAGGCCAAGACTCTTACCCCAAGTACAGGCGAATAAAACCAGAAGATGGAGGCCAGACTGGTACAATAAGGATGAAGAGAAATGATCGGTATGTTAATCAAGAAATAACAAACCAGTGGATTGTTCCGTACAACAAGGTCCTCCTTCAGCAGTTCAACGCTCACATTAACGTAGAAATTTGCAGCTCGATCCAAAGCATCAAATATGTCCTCAAATACGTGAATAAAGGATGTGATCAAGCAGTGTTTGAACTACAAAGAACTGATGGAGCAGCTAACCAACAAGGCCAAGTACAAAGTCACATTGTGGATGAGATCCAGCAGTTCCAGAATGCAAGGTATGTCGGCAGTTCAGAGGCGGCCTGGAGGATATTGGAACATCCCATCCATGAACATTTCCCCCCAATTGTACAACTTTCTGTTCATCTTGAAAATGGGCAGCGTGTCATGTTCTCAGATGATACTGCTCTGGAACGAGCCCAAGGTCCACCGCCTGCCACAACTTTGACAGCATTTTTTCAACTCTGCCATGAGGATGACTTTGCAAGGGGTCTCAAATACGTAGAAGTCCCTGAGTTTTACACTTGGAACAAATCGACAAAGAAATGGATGAGAAGAATGCGTGGGGTACAAGTTGAAGGTACTGAAAATGATGATGTATGGAAGACACCATGCATTGGGAGAATCTACACGATTAGTCCAAAAGCAGGGGAGTGTTATTTCTTACGCCTGTTGCTCAATGAGGTTGCTGGTCCAACTTCATTTCAAAATTTGCGAGCATACAATGGTCAGGTGTTTGAAACATACAGAGCAGCGTGCCTTGGTCGAGGCCTTCTAGAAAATGACCATCACTTGCATCAAGCAGTAGGAGAGGCAAGTGCCACTCAATCACCTTCAAATTTGCGAAGCCTATTTGTGATAATTTTAACAGCCTGTGAGCCAAGAAATCCTCTTGAGATCTGGATGGCTTTTCGTGATGTAATATCTGAAGACATTCTTCACAGATACAGGCAAGAAGTTAACAATCCAGAAGCAGATTTTAATGAGGACATCTACAATAAAACTCTTTGTCTAATTGAAGAAAAAGTTCTCCTTATGTGCCGTCAACCATTGGCAAGCTATGGATTACCTGCACCAACGCAAGGGAGAGATGAAAGACTCGCGAGAGAGTATCAACGTGAATTTACTTATAGTCTTGAAGAACTTTCCCTACAAGCAGAAAATATGCAAGAAAAACTGACCGATTCTCAAAGAGAAGTTTACAATTCATTCATGGCAATGTTGGAAGCACAAGGTGAAATGAACAAAAACATGATGTTTCTTGATGCTCCAGGTGGTACAGGCAAGACGTTTGTAATCAATTTGATCCTTGCAAAGATTAGATCCATGAGAAAGATTGTGCTTGCAACAGCATTCAGTGGCATTGCTGCTACTCTACTACAAGGTGGCCGCACTCTTCACAGCACTTTTAAAGTACCCTTGGATACTCATCGAATGGATCAGCCAGTTTGCAAAATTACTGGTAACTCAGCCTTGGCAAATGTAATTAGAGACACCTCTGCAATCATTGTAGACGAAGCCCCAATGACGCACAAGAGTGATTATGAAGCAATTGACCGAACACTGCAAGACATCACAGGAAACAAGAATCCCATGGGTGGCATTACAACCTTATTTTGCGGTGATTTCCGTCAAATCCTCCCAGTGGTTAAAAATGGCACAAGGGCTAACATTGTCAATGCAAGTTTGAAACAATCCTATCTCTGGAGGCACGTTATAGTGAAGAGACTGACTACTAATATGAGAGCCTTTATCTCTGATAACACAGCTGCAGCAGACTTCTCAAAATTGCTTCTCCAAATCGGTAATGGTCAGTTTCCTATCACATCTTCACCTGACACAATTAAGATTCCAACTGCGCTTGGTAAATGTGTCGGTAATCAGAAGCAACTGAAAGACAAAGTGTACCCAGACCTGCAAAACAATGGAAAATCACCGGATTGGCTTGCTGAGAGGGCTATTATTTCGCCATTAAACAGCAATGTGAATCATTTGAACAATTCAATAATGGATGAATTTCCAGGAGACACAAAGCAATACAAGTCAGTTGATTCGGCTACTAATGAATATGAAGCTGTTCACTACCCTGTGGAGTTTTTAAACTCTTTGGAGATATCTGGAATGCCTCCACACATTTTAAATCTCAAAATTGGATCGCCAATCATGATTCTTCGATCCTTGGAACCGCCAAAAACAACAAACGGAACCAGATGTGTTATCACCAGATTGCACACCAATGTACTTGAGGCCACCATTTCCTGTGGTCCCTACAAAGGCGAAACCGTTCTACTGCCAAGGATCCCTTTAGTTCCATCGGACTCAGAACTTCCATTTAAATTCCGGAGACTCCAATTTCCTGTGAAGGTGTGTTTTGCAATGAGCATAAACAAAAGTCAAGGTCAGACATTTAACACCATTGGCGTAGACTTGACATCAGACTGCTTCAGTCACGGTATGTTCTACGTCTCCATCAGCCGGACAGGAAGTTCAGAAAAACTCTACATTCTGGCTCCAAATCAAAGCAGCAGAAATGTAGTTTACCCTGAGGCTCTTCAGTGAAAAGTTCGAGAAATGGATATGAGGAAAAACTGACATGATCTGATTGTGGTAAGTTTTTAGTATTGAATGTGCAAGATAAAATTTAAGCAAGAGTTGAAAATTACTTCAATGAAAAATTTACTATGTAACATCAAGTAACCTTCCTTTTTGATGAAAATGTTTTGTGAAGTTCCTGATTGAATTTCAGTCACTACAAGAGGTAGTTAAAATGTTAATCACCTTATGCAATCGTTGCTCTTACAACATCAACTTACTGGAAAGGTGCCCACAGATTTTGGTACCCGAGTGCGCAACAAAGCTCCGTGCGAAGCACGGGTATCTTTGCTAGTATATATATATATATATATATATATATATATATATATATATATATATATTGATCACATATGATAGGCATGCTTTCCCATTCAAAAATAATTAGCAGGACTACTCGGCGTGCCCCGGAGCTATAACAAGCTAAATAAAAGAAGTTAAATAAAGGGCGTAACAGCTCTCTCTCTCTCTCTCTCTCTCTCTCCAATCCTGTTATTCAGCTCCGCTAAACTCATCTCTTTCTCTTGTTTTAATATGTTGAAAAATTAATAATGCACTTCATTTACTGTAGCTATCCCTTTTAAATGTACTACTGTAATCTAACATTTATTGTTGTTGGGGAACACTGAGTAGAACGAAACACAATACTATTATTGATGCCGGGAAATTCCAATTCCCCACGTGCTTACACAATAATATGAAGAGAAATTATGTTGATAACGAAAATAGTCCATTTCTATCCATAAGAAAGAGGTTAATAGAAGAAGTTAAGATTAGTAAGCGATAAAGATCAGTATTGAAAACAGTATTGTTAGAAAGCATTAATACCACGTGGCAAAAATCTAGTCACAAACACGTTACATTGAATACGGTGTCACCAAAGGAATTTATACCATGTAAAAAGTTCCAGTAGTGAGCATGTTCTTTATTTTAACAGCAACTATTTTCCCTTTTTTCTTTCTTTTTTTTAATTCTTTCGTTTTTAAAACGGTTTCCCTTGAAAGTCATCTAAAGCAAGAGTTCACAGATAAGAATGATTTTACATTATGGAGGTATTTTTAGTCGCGTGCAAGCGACTCTATAAGTCACTCCGTCGGTCGGTCGGTAACACTTTTGTGCTTGGTTTTTGGTTAAGATCAAAGGTCTGTTGTTAATACATGCTGTTCTTAGCTTTTTAAGTTTTTCTTGAGCCTTTTGGCCAGGATCAAAGTGTAGTATCATTAAAAATCGGCCTTGTGCCTAATTTGCTCAGTAGGGGAGCAAATAAATACCTCGAAGTGTAGTATCTGTTCCAGCAGATACTGCAAGCAAAGACCCTATGTGGGGGCGACCCCACAGATAAGACCTTGGTCAATGTAGAGGAAACCCTTCACCCCAATTGTCACTATCCAGTTCCCCTACTCCCCGGGGAGTTGGTCTCCATTTACCCTTCACTCCTCACATTAAAAATCGGCCTTGTGCCTAATTTGCTCAGTGGGGGAGCAAATAAATACCCTTTTGGTCGATATCAAAGTGTAGTATCTGTTCCGGCAGATACTGCAAGCAAAGACCATATGTGGGGGCAAACCCACATATAAGACCTTGGTCAATGTAGGGGCAACCCTTCATACCAATTGTCACTATCCAGCTCCCCTACTCTCCGGGGAGTTGGTCCCCATTTCCCCTTCACTCCTCACATTAAAAATCGGCCTTGTGCTTAATTTGCTCGGTGGGGGAGCAAATAAATACCTTTTTCTTGGCCTTTTGGTCAAGATCAAAGTGTAGTACCTGTTCTTACTACATGCTGTACTTATGTTTGTAACTTTGTGATATAAAGTGGGGGATGACTTTCCTGTATTAATTTAATGTAAAATGATCACCCACTTTACAACCAGTCAGTCTCAAAGCCTTTCAAGTCATTCTCCAGATCATTCAACTTATTTTTTAAGCATTCAAGTCATTCTTAAGATCATTCAATTCATCCTTAAGTTCATTAAAGTCATTCTAAGTCATTTACTTTTTATTTATTTAAGTCATTTCAGCCCATTTTTCGGTCATTTTAGTTTATCTTTAAGAATTTCATGTCAATCCTACATTCACGCATTCATTCATTACACAAGAGCACGCGACTAATGGCTATCGGCCTTGTTTCTTCTGCATTCAGAGCAGAATAACCGGAAAAAGAAGACACATGGATGAAAAAATACAATTGTTTCAGAAAGATAAGATTCTAGTAATATTATTGTATCGTCGAGTGGAGGCAATACACAGATATAAAATAGAAAATAGATTTATTCCATTAGGTACAATAATAGAAGTCTGTATTGGAAAAGAACATTTAGTAAGAGAGTCGACTAGTAGTGTTCGCTTTCAACTCATAGCTTTGACTGACCCCCCCCCCCAACCAGTTACGCTATCCTTAAATATATGTGAATTGTAGTCACGTATTCGAGCCATGCCACAAGAAATATAAACTGAAGATATGTTAGATAATAAAACAGCTGCATAGAACTCGTTCGTGCGTACCTTGCATATCACAGCAAAAAACAATGACAGGCACAAAAAAAGATTGTGAAACACAAAAGGATACGCTGGTTCATGACTGATGGAAAACCTGAGGCTGGAAAAATGAGGGCTAATTTTTGTTTAAAAACTGCTTTTTGATACTAAAACCAATTCTTTCCCAAACAATTGAACTCCCGCAGATACACACCTTAGTATTATACAAATCTAAGATTTCATCTGGTTTATTTGGAACACACTAGAGCGGAACTGCTTTCCTGTTAATTGCAACTAGCGGCACAATCCCCCCCTCCCCGCCTTCTCTGTAAAAGTTCCCAAAACGTTCCATTCGGATAACTTATGTCCTAGAACTGCTTGCCTTTAGGACTCCTGTGCTCGTTGTTTCCCAAACTGTACCTACATGCATAAATTTAAATGTAATGTGAACAAACATCTTATTGCACAATTCCCCACTTCGGGTACCTCTTAATCATAATACCGCCTTCCATCTCTGTAGAAATGTTCTTTAGGGTGAATAAAAATGAAAAAAAAACAAACATTTTTTTTTTTTTCACCACAAACAGTGTACAGTGCTATTTAGACGTAATGAACTAATTGGCACAAAATTTGCAGTGATACTATGTAAGTAGTTGAGCAGCAAGATTTTTGTTTACATTAAACTTGAAGCACTGCATGCTAGTACATCCAGGGGAGCAGGGAACCAGGAGAGTATTCCAAAGTCCAGCTGTTTGAGAGAAAAAAACTATTGGAGTAGAAGACTACCTGTCTTTGGATTTTGATATTACCATATCGTAGTCAACTTGGAAGCAGGCCAGTTGAACACTGTCCCAAATGCAGGTGGTTCTAGGAAAGAAACTTTGTTCATGGAGTTTGTGTTTACAAATACAAAGTCAATAAATTCGTGTCTCAAGCCACTGCGTGCATTATCACATGCAGTTCATATAATTAATCAATGTTAGCACTCCCATAGTATTCCTCATCTTTCAGCTAGAAATCACTTCTATCTGATATACTTTTTTCCTCGTGTAGCTCTTAGCCTTGATAAGTTGAGACCCAATAATAATAAAAAATACTTTAAACTACATATGTCAGATAATTAAAAACAGGCAAATATTATAGTCCGTTGATTTAGAACGCGTGTTTTATCTCAAACTGATGGCTGAATATGACTAAGTGTGTTTATTTCTACATTAAATAGTAATCCCTATAGTTCCCTAACTGTGTATCGAAAGAATAGCAGAATAGTTCGTTCATTGTACCTTATAACAAAGGTCCGTGCTAAATTTCAACCAGATTGGCCAACTAGTTTCCGAGAAAAAATAAAACAGGCAGACAGACTAAGAGAAATATAATAGAGATAGTTCCTCACTTATTTTTTATACAATTTTTTTGAAATATTTTATTTGCCAGCCACTCTGTAGCATTGAAAAAAAAAACTCATTTAAGCAGTGTATAAAAAAAAATGAAAAAAAAAAAAGAAATAGTATTTAAAAATAAAATAAACAAAATGGTGGGCATATGGTAATGATTTCTTGAAACCTTGAACAAAAGCATCATTTTTTTCATATTTGTTGTTGTTGTTTTCTTTTTGTCATCCAATTCACGCAATCTTGGAGGCTAGCAGTAATTGATGAGCAACTCAACCTCTTCATCAATGGATTTCATTCTTGGGTTGAAGTAAACAATGATATAATCAAAATTCCAAAATTTCCAATACAACTGCCGCAAGAAATTTTTCACTTCCCTGCATTTCATTGTATGCACTTCTTTTACCTTTTGTGCACTTTGTTTTTATCTGTCATTTCTTGACTTTTCATATTGTCTTAAACATAGGAATTTATGAAAATGTATGTCACTTAAGCTACATAGAACCTTTCGTGTTTCATCGCCATAGGGAATCATCGGGCTAAAATGCATGGAATTCGTGTGAATTTTAGTCTGACGATTCACTACAGGAATGAAATGTAAAAAACGCTATGTCTTGTTTAATTGACATACTTTTTCATAATTTACTACATAGTTCTACGCTTATATTGAGCACTACTGAAGTAAATGCTGAAAAATAATACATAAAATATTACATCTCTCTATACATTTTATTTGGATATATATATATATATATATATATATATATATATATATATATATATATATATATATATATATACAGTAGCGTCCAAAACTAAGGGACAAATTTTAAAACCTAGTATTTGTTAGAAATAACTACTGTGAAAAGCTGAAATTTTGACAACTATTAGTCGTTATCATCCATAATAACGTAATAAAATTTGAATCCTTTGCAAACGATAGAAAAAGAATTATAACAGTTATTTATTTATTTTCAAGATACGAACGTCCAAAAGTAAGGGACAAAATTGAGAAATACAATGTAAACAGTATGCTATATTCAAATTTTTTGATTTCCCCTAAAAAAGGTCTTACTTAGTCATTTGTAAACGTTGCATCAGCATGGCAAAATGCGAAAAACTTGATTACTCTGTGAGACAAGCTATTGTGAAGCTACACAAGGAAAAGCACACCATTAGAAAGATTTTAGAGAAAGTGACACCTTCCAAGAGTGTTTTAGGCAGGGGTGTTAAATCCAACACTGATACTGGCAAAATAGTTTGTGCTTATAAAACCTGCACACCCCGCAAAACTTCGACAAGAGAAGGTTGAATAATGCAGCATATGTCATTAAATGACCGTTTTAAGTCTTGCACCGAAATTAAAAGGGTTATGAATGGTACCTCATGTGTTAATGTGTCAAGACAGACTGTTTCTAGAAGACTGCAAGAAATAGGGCTGTTAAATCGAACCCCAAGGTAGAAACGACTTGTGAGTTCGAAGAATAAGAAAAAGAGATTTGGACATATGAAAATTGGGCAAAAGTATTTTTAAATGATGAAAGCAAGTTTAATTTATTTGGAAATGATGGAAAAAAAATATGAAGAGACGTATTGATGAAAGATTAAGTGCAAAGTGTACTAAGAAAACTGTCAAGTTTGGGGTCAGAAGCGTCATGGTATTTGGAATGTTTTCTAGCCAAGGTACACCGTCTCTTGTCCGGTTACAAACTCATATAAACGTGCAGATCTATAAAAAACATTGTTCGAGATCATGTTGTGCCAATCATATAGAATTCAGGTTTCGATAGAGCTACCTTTATGCAAGATAATGCCCCATGTCACAAGGCAAAGGTGATAATGAGTTACCTTAGTGAGCAAGATTTCGAATTATGGATTGGCCACCCCAAAGTCCTGACTTAAATCAAATAGAAAATCTTTGGAAGACCTTAGGAGTGAAAGTTATGGAAATAAATCCCACTAACACAGAGGATTTGTCGGTGAAGCTTCAAGAAGAATGGTCTAAAATTAGTATCGATGATTGTCAAGAACTGATTCGTTCTTGTAGTCGAAGATGTGCAGATGTCCTTGAGGGCAAGGGATCATTTACTAAATATTGATTGTACATGTATTTTTATTGTTTTTTTGGCTGTTTACATTGTTTTTCTCAATTTTGTCCCTTACTTTTGGACGTTCCTATTTGGAAAATAATAAATAACTGTTATAATTCTTTTTCTATCGTTTGCAAATGATTCAAATTTTAGTATATTATTATGGATGATAACGACTACCAGTTTTTCATATTTGTTATTTCTAACAAATATTAGGTTTTAAAATTTGTCCCTTAGTTTTGAACGCTACTGTATATATATACACATACATACAAGTAATAATATGTATGAATATAAAGTAGTAGCGTTCGTGTGTGTATACACACACACACACAAACACACACATATATATATATAACTTCCATCGGTATGTTGTTTATAGAAAAACGTTAAAGAATCTACAAAATAAGAACATGTATTTATATGCACAAATTTGTACAAATTTCACAAAAATCAGATATATCTGAATTTCAGAAATGGCTTTTACGTCTTTTTATCACATTTGAATATTACCAATTTAAACTAAATATAGCCCACGTTTGGACTAGCAGCTGCATTCCAAAATTCATAATAACCGGTTAATAATTTTAGGAACAAAGCCTGTACATAAATAAATGTAACTATATACGCATCGTCAGCATATTTGGCATAGCATCTGTTTTTCATGTTGGTATGTGTTGTACAACCCTACGAAATTGACATCCCATGTAATCCATCATTTTCCTGGTTTTTATTTATCCGCCTTTTTCTCTGCTTAATTGTTCTGCCTTCCTTCCATGATTACCCTGACCATCATCATGTAGTTGTAGTAGTATTAGTAGTAGTAGTATTAGTAGTAGTAGTAGTAGTATGCCTAAGACGTTTCTGAATTTTTGAGATGAGGATTGGTTATTCGTATTATTTGGATTCATCGGACTACTGTTTTCATCTTGAGTGTGCCTTTCACAACGTTTTGGTCGTTCAGATGTATCGGTTCTTCAGGTGTATCTTGTATCTGCAAGGGCCCGTGGCCCAGATATTAGAGTACTTGGCAACATCAATCGTAAAAAGTGACCTTCTCCTGAAGGTTGAAGGTTCAATCCTTAGTGTGGGCGACCGAAAAATAAAATTTTGAATTACTTAGGACTTCTATTCAGTCATGGCTGACGGAACAAGAGCATGCTACCACCGTGAAGAAAATAGAGGGTTCTACTCTAAACTCCGTCCGCATTCCCGAGTTCGAGAGAAACATTCCCAAATTCGACCAGATAAACCTGAAGAAGGTCGGAGGTGACATCGATCGAAACGTGAAAATCACACTAAAGATGAGGACAGTAGTCGGATAAATTAAAAAAATAAAATAGTCTGCCTAACTTTATACAAATGAATGATATATAAAAAGAGATAAAGGAAACGGATATGAAATCTTTTCTGTCCTTATTTTATATCACATTCTTTTTTAATCTGTTACTTTTTTGTAACTGTAACTTATTCCTTCTCTTTGTTTTTCCTTTCTTCGTTTTATACTTCATTCTTGTTGTTCTTTCTATTTATTTATCCTAGTCTTTTTCTTTTTATTCTCTTCTTCTTCTTCTTCTTATTATTATTATTATTATTATTATTATTATTATTATTATTATTATTCACGGACTAGCATTTTTCAAACAGGCCATCAGAAGTGATTGCTTATTGGCAACAACCTGTCTTGCTTCCTTGAGCCTGAGTGACAAATCTTTCAATATCTCCAGTGCTCTCCATCTCTTTCGATATCTAGCACAGTTAACTTCACGTTATCTCAGCAGCCGCATACCATTGATTTCTTGCTGACATCGGCCATTGCTATTCCATGAGGTTTTGATGGCACAAACCCTCCCCAAGGTTCCAGTTCTCTCCACATTCATCCAGTTGCAGTCTGGCTAGTGCTCTCTCTCTCTCTCTCTCTCTCTCTCTCTCTCTCTCTCTCTCTCTCTCTCTCTATTCTTGGTATCTCTAGACCATCCACAACTTTTTTTCCCTTTGGCGCCATCCGATGTAGACGCCACCCTTTTGTTTTGGAGGTTAAGGGCGCAATATTTCACAGTTTCGGATTTCTTGATTCCTTGTGGACGCGTACTTTGTTGTTGTTGTTGTTGTTGTTATTATTATTATTATATTACACCATTATTCATCCTTGTAACATTTCATTCCTACCCTCCAACTTCATTAATCATTTTTGATATCTTGTTGGTCGATTACTAGAATAAATGCGTCACTGTCATAAGCCCTCTGAGAAAAACCAACCCCCAAGAAATGGCAGCACAAGTGTACCGAACGGTTCACTAACTAAATTAGATACAGTTATATTGTGAGTAATTATTCCATCAATGGTGAGATTTGATTATTACTTTAGAAATGTCAGTAGGGAAAGAGAGGCAGATAAGAAAGAGGAAGTGCGAGTGGTTACAATCAGACAATACACTGGTCATCCATTCTGTCCAATCAATGGACATCATCTTCGTCTTTCCAATCAATATGTTTTCATGTAATGCTTACACTGGCGTTGCTTTAAACAAACGCAGAACGGGATTCAGTGAAATTGCACTTGGTATGAATTAAATCGATACAACTTATTGTATTTATTTATTTTTATTTTTTTTATTTTTTTGTTATTCAATTCTTGAAAAACAAGGAATTTATAAGATGTGTGACTTAGCTTCTTAATTGTTGGAACATATATATATATATATATATATATATATATATATATATATATATATATGGTAACTTCCTTCAGTCTTGACAGACTATGGATACCCATTGCCCTCGCTTGGAATTTTTGTGGCAAGAATTGCGCAATCTCCAACCACACCTCATTTTAGTTGGCATTGTTAGATATCAGTGGGAAGGGGCGGTTCAGAACGACGGTAAACAATGCTCAGATAAGCGGAGAGCACATACAGCGTCTAGAATTGCCAAATGGTCACCCATCTGGTACTAGCCAGGCTCAATGGTGCTTAACTTCGGTGATCTGACGAGAACCGGTGCATCAACGGGATTATGCCGTACACACACACACACACACACACACACACACACACACACACACATATATATATATATATATATATATATATATATATATATATATATATATATAGTGTATCACAAAAGTGAGTACAGCCCTCACATTTCTTCAAATATTTAAGTATATCCCTTCATAGAACAATACTTTAAAAATAATTTTTACACAATGAAAAGTAGTCTTTCTGCAGCATATATAACTGAGTTAAGTAACGGTATGGTGCGCTATGACTGCAAGAGGCATCATCGGCCAAGTTTTTTTATGAAAATGAGGCTGGTAATGCAGTCACTGTAAATGTTCAGCGCTATGTTGGGATGATAAATAACAACGTTTTTCATGGGATTAGCAAACACTTTTCAAACAAGACGGAGCTACAAGTCACACGCAAGAATTTCCATCGATGCCCTTAATGCTTTATTTCTAGGTCGTGTCATTTCGCGCATCGGAAATATCCCTTGGTCCTCTCGTTCACCCGATTTGAGTGCTTGTGACTATTTTCATGGGGTTATATTAAAACGAAAGAGTTCGAAAGTGACATCCCTAGAACAGTTCCGGCTGTCAAAGAATGCAAACGAGATTGAGGCAATACTGGTGAATATGCTGCAGGAAATCATGGGGAACTTTTACATCCGAATCTAAAAATGTCATGCAACTAATGGTACCCATTTGAAAGGAATATTTTTTAAAAAATAGTATTGCTTCTTCGTTTAAAAAATGGTAAAGAATGTAGATTCCATTTATGCATAATAAAGTTGTTTAAATGTATTTTTTCAATATGTAATTAATTTTTTTAAATCCTCCCAAATTTATATGAGTATAGATACTCCTAGAATTTTTTTCAGTGGAATTTTTTACTTCGAGTGTGTTTTTGTTCTTTTTCCTCATTTCCTCGTGTTTTTAAATGACATGAACACATTTTTTTTGCAATTAATGTCTAACTATCATAATTTGCTGTTTCATTAATTTGCCTTAACCAGCAAATTCTTGCTCTACTATAATAATGATTGGTTATTTTCTTTCTTCCCTCTGACAAGAAGAATAGCAAAAATAGCATTCTTTGAAACTCTGCGAAATAAGGATTTTTGAAAATTGTTTTTGGGATATTCTGTCGAACAATAAATGTAATTGTTAATTTTAATTTACAGTTTTAATTATTTTTTTTTCTTTACGACAAGCTCTACTCTCTATTGTGTTTGTATTGAGCTTTTTTATTTTGTTGGGATTAATATATATATATATATATATATATATATATATATATATATATACTATTATTTATATTAGATTGTAGTTTACACTTGCTTGTATCGGGTAAATATTTCATTCCAATTGCCTTAATTGTTCTTTATAAATATATATATATATATATATATATATATATATATATATATATATATATATATATATATATATATATATATATATATCAGCGTTTTTTGTTGTCAACGTTTCAATGATTCTAGTGTTCATGGCTGATTTTTTTTATGCATAAACCTAATGAGAAAATGTTCTGTGAAAATACTTCTCAACCTATATACTCAACGGATTTTTGATCTCTTGACTTGAAATTTGGTATATATGGTATTCAAACTTGTAGAAAACTTTCAAATTGGTTTTCATCCGTAAAAAAGGGCTGCTAAGGGGTAAAAAATGTTAAAATAGTATTTGAGGGTCATCAAATTTTTATCTGCTTTTCAACTGCTTCACGACTACGCAAGCGTGAATCGTTCACATTATGTTAAGATTAAATAGGTTTGAAAACAATTTTTGAGGAACGTGTCACGTTGGTCTACTGGTTATCGTACTTGACTCACTGTCTTAAGGTATTGGCTATGATCTCAGCTCGAGTATTTTTATATATATAGAAGTGAACTGTTTAGAAAAAATTTATATATATATATATATATATATTTATATATATATATTTATATGTATATATATATATATAGAAGTGAACTGTTTAGAAAAAACATAATGCTTGCATGCAAAGTCTCAGTTCCCCCTCCCCCATTTTTTTACTTCATGGTTTTAAAGGAATTTAACGTTACGTTCAATGCCGAGCAACACCGGGTACAACTTCTAGTACATAATTAAAGAAAAGTCGTTAATTTTGTATTAAACAGTTTTTTATTTTGTTTTTATTTTATCCATTGTTTTTATTCGTCGTGTAAAACTATGAATAAATTGATACTAAATTAAATTCCATTGCAATGTAACAATCAAAACTAAAAATGTCACGATGCAAGAATTTATTTTTATTGGCAGAAATAAAAAAAACAAAAACTTTTAGGCGTAAGAATTTTTTTTTTCTTTTCGCTTATGTAAATGTAAACCAAATCAACGCAGTGACAAGTTAATGATTGTATTCATTGATTTTACGTGATGTCGCTGTGTTTCTGTTCTCTTCGCAAACAAATATTGCAAATTAAGTTCACAATATTTGCGTTTTTTTTTTCAGTTAACTTCCGGCTAATTCAGTGGTTTGAGGAAATGGCTAATAGTCCTTAGTTGTTGAGGTCAGCAAGCGGCTACATCAATGGACGAGGTTAATTTAGTATAACTAAGTAAATAAAAAAATTGAATCAACATGAAGTTGTTTAGCTGGGGAAAATCAAGTCGAAAGCCATGGAGAGACAGAGTAAACCATTAACCCTTAAGCGTGAGTCACTTGCAGATCCAAAAGTTTTATTAGAAAAATCTGATAATTTCAATCTAACCTGCTCTCAATATCACCATTACCGATCGTCACGATTTTTTCTCACCGATCAGCTTATCCTCGAGTGGCCTTTGGGTCTCAAGATCCGGTGACTCCAAAGTAATATACATATATATTAGTCTGACAAATACTCACGTAGGTGAACTGCGGAAAATTCTGTGTAGCTTAGTTGCCATACATATTTTTATAACTTTATATATACACACACACATATATATATATATATATATATATATATATATATATTAGTATAAACATATTTACATAATCGCAACACTATTTCAACCATGTAAATTTGTTTATATTAATAAAAATATATCTTACTCTCCCTTTATTGAGCACTCTTAATAACCTCGTTAAATTAATTAGTTATCATTCTTGAATATCTTTCACCAGTTGTGAGTGTGTGTATGTACACACACACACACACACATATATATATATATATATATATATATATATATATATATATATATATATATATATATATATATATATATATACAGGGTGTCCATGAAGTCTGTGTGCAATTTTAAAATGAATTGTTCCAAAATCGAATTCATTTTACAGTTTATTTCTATTACCAACACAAATAAAGTTATAAATATTTTAATGTGCACACAGACTTACTGGACTCCCTGTATATATATATATATATATATATATATATATATATATATATATATATATATATATATATATATATATATATATAAATAAAAAATAGAGATAGTTTGAATATATTTGGATGCTCAGTTAAATTCCTATCATTGCCGACACTTTAAATTTCATCCTTGAATGGCTTTTAGGTTCTGATAAACGGTGTCTACCTAGTATATATATATATATATATATATATATATATATATATATATAATGTGCGTGTGTGTGTGCTCTTTTCCCATCTCCTCAGCACACTTGGTTTTATCTTTGCTTAAATTTAAAAAGCTATTTATGGTGAACTTCGTAGTATAAGCTCTTGCAATGCAAGCCTAGGAATTGCTAGTCTATCTATACTCTATCGTTATTTCCACGGAAGACACTCGACAAAGTTCTAATCTTTGATTTCTCATTGTTAAACTACTGATAGTTAATCGTAAGAAGCTTGACAACTATACAAAACTGCGATTAGAAAAAAATTGATGGTTGAAATGTTGCAATCACATCACTCCTACCTTCTGTAGAGATCTGTATTTTAATCTATCACTTTGGAGATGAATGAAGCGATTGGCCCTCACCACATGGGACTATCTTGGTTTATTTATGATACTCCAGTGGTTTAACAAATGCTTCCCCATCACTATTATTCGAGGAAATACGTTGAGCCTGCTCTCAGCCTGCCAAACCAGCGGAATATATATAGTATTTTGAAATTTACTTCATATTTTGTCAAATGCTGAATTATTTATTGAAACCACCAATCACCATTCAAAAATGTAACTGAAAAGTCTGAACAATGTGACATATACTCAATTATATACAGGTAGATATTGATTTGTTGTCCACCTCAGCCAGATTTGACACAAGGTTGGAAAGTGATGTCGAGCCAGCGTTTCTAAAGGAGGGGCACTATGGCCTATTAAAATTTCCTGAGCATCCCCATGTGGGAGCACCTCAAGCAATAAACTTGCTCCACTCGAAAGCTGGATGGTGCAAGGCCTGGAAGGGTGGACCTCCTAGGTAATATTCGGGTGGCATATGTCAGCTCGACAGGTACTTGGCCAATTCCTGACTGATTGTCAAAAATAGGTACTTGACTGGTACTTTCTACCCAAGTAACCAAAACAGCAAGGAGACCAACTCTACGGCATTAAAAATAATGAGACGATATTATATACAGTTATAGAACAAAATTAACCGAATATTTTTTTTATCGTTGCCTAAGTTATTTTAGATGAACTTGTAGAATATAAGCACTTCCAATGCAAGCCTAGGAAAATCTAATCTCTCTCTTCTCTATCATTATTTCTATGGAAGGTGCTTGATTGAACATGTTTTTATAAGCTTCTGCGTCTGATCTTTACTGATCTGAAATGGAACATGTACATCAAATCCTTTGCCAAGGTCGCTGAAAAAAAAGTGGTGGGATTTTTCTAGCAATCTGGTAGATATCTCATTGCCGATGCAATTCTTTACAGGTGTAAGAGCCAAGCACGTCCTAGGATGAAGTACTGTTGCCACATCTGGGCAGGAGCTGCTAGAAATAACTTATCTTGCCTTGATAGAGTTCAAAATAGATTTCTGTAAACTATTAGAGAATGCCCTTTTCTCTTCCCTGCAACCTCTTTGCCATGGAAGAGACGTTTCTGCTTTACCGATATTTTCATGGACAGTACTAGTCTGAACTCACCAAACTTTCACGAAAAAGACTCGTCTATCTGAAACCACTATCAATAATTTCCCTCGGTCTTTATCTGTACCTAAACCTAAACGTAGATTCCATGAACAAAGTTTCTTTCTTAGAACTGCACAGCTGTGGAACTCTCTTCCGTTTGCCTGCTTTCTAGCTGACTACAATAGGGTCGTCTTCAAGTTCAATGTAAACAAGTTCTTGATGAGCCGTCCCCTTAAGTAATCCAATTTACCACTGCTAACGATAACTATGATATTGTCCCATTGACTACCATACACTCATTAACCTTATCCTCGAGTGGCATCCAGGTCTTGGTAAGTGGTAATTCCTTTGTAAAAAAAAGATCAAATCTCTTATTCTTCTTTGCAATGAATCCATTGCAAGAACTCGTCGTACTGCCATTAAAAATACACATATTTTAGGTTTAAATTGAATTAAGCATTAAATTTTAAACATTTTCTGAACTCAAACTTATGTAATGGATTTTGATAAAAAATTGCAATAAGGATTCTAGACATAATGTCTATCAGCATGATGTATTGGTTTGTGGTGTAAAACTGCTCTGTTTGAGGAATTCATTTTACCCCTTCTTAGATATTCTCCAAGATTTTTTTCCATTTAAATGCTCGACTCTTGTCAGAATATGCTAGAGCCAAGCTGCTCACAAAAGTTACTCCAGAAGGCTTCAACATAAAAAGCAGTTCTTTGTTTGCTTTTAAACTCATTTAAATTCATTATCAATAAGAAGAGTGGATGTAGTCGGCTAATTAATAGTTTTACTGGGGATGGGGTATCCTGCTGGACGCTATACATTCACTCGCTATCTCAAACATACCAACCGAGAGATGAGAGACCTTTTTTACGATTCTAGCCATGCCTGTAAGTGCAATTGCTTGTATTTCTCTCAAACTTGGTTGACTAGAAATTCTTTTTCATGGGTTCGCTTGCTTTTATAATTACTAGAATGATAAAGAATCTTTTTAAAATTCCGATTTCTTTTTAATATCGTACATATGAACTTGGAATTTCGTTATTTTCTCCCTTTCAGCTCTGTTTAACTCAGCATAATTGAGAGACACTGACTTGAACTAGGGTTGCTGCTCTCTCCATCTTTTTCCATATCACTATGTCAGGTTTTACGACACCATTTTCTAGGTATGTAGGTGTAGGAATTGCATAAGCATAGTGGATGGTGTATGACTTATTTCCAACCGTTCTTTCTGGTAAACATGTTCTCTGGACTTGCTGTTAAATTCGATATTCAACTTTTTACAGATGGTTCAATGAAGATATTTGCACACCCCGTTGTGTAACGTCGTATAGCAGTACCCCCCGCCAGCAGAATCTTACAGCTGCATTTCAGGTGTATAATAGCTGCCCCCCCTCGGGTCAGCAGAAACATGCAACTGGGTGTCAGATTACTTGCGCTGTGTGTAGACAGGTATCTATATCAAATTAATAGTCTCCCTGAAGAATTAAAAACAAGACCTTCCAAAGGGCAAACGAACCCCTTTTCGGGATCAACGACCAACTAGCACCGTGTGTGCCTGTGTGTATATGTGTATTGGGGTGGAGAGGGCTCCAGTAAGCCGTGGTGAAGGCAACCTTTTCTAGGAGAAGCAAATCTCTGATTTAAAAAACCATAAAGCGGGAAACCAGTACCCGCATTAAGCTGGTCTGCAGTTTAACTTGTTGCTGGCTATCTTGCTCTTGCTTGTTGCTGGATCTCAACATTTTTAACCGAGAGAGAGAGAGAGAGACTTAGCTGTCGTACAAAGCTAAGACTCTTTAACATCATCTGTGTATAGATACTCCTTCAGGCATTTGTCTATTAAAATGGTGCTATGGCGATGGAAATCATTTTTGGGCTCATGGACTTTAAGTGTCTGAGGGATTGGCACTCGTCTGACAAGACGTTGCAATCATCATATTTAATTAACAGATAAAAATACCAATGCAACAAAAAAATACATAAACTGCTAAATTGAAATGAACATGGAAGTCCTGTAAACGTATGCTGTTAAAAACATTGACTTCTTTTGAGTTTCTTGTTTTTTAACTCTTAAATTTATAAATTACTCGAAGGTGTACCTGGTGTTGCCCGGCATTGAACCTAACGTTCAATTCCTTTTAAAAACAATGAAGTAAAAAAAAAAGAATAAATAAATAAAGACGGAAAGAAACTGAGACATGCGCATGCGAGTATTATTATTTTTATTTCTTTTTTTTTGTAAACAGTTCACTTCTTGTGAGTAAAAAAAGTAAAAATACCCGAAACCAAAACCTAAAGACAGTGAATCAAGTACGATAAACATTAGGCCAGCTTGCTACGTTCTTCAGAAAGTGTTTTCAAACCTACTTACTCTTAACATAATGTGTACGATTCGCGCATGCGCAGCCGTTAAACAGTTGACAAACGGATAAAAAGCTGATGATCCCCCCTCAAGTATTATAAAATTTTAACCCCTTAACAAACATTTTTTTCTAATGAAAACCGATTACAAAGTTTTCCACATCTGAATACTCTATATACCAAATGTCAAGTCTGACAAAAATTTATTGACATTATAGGTTGAGAACACACACACATTTACACTTTTGTAGATAGTGTAGATGAAGATAGTACAGGTGACCCGTTGGGTCATAACTGCTACTATTATTGGTTTCATTTTGATTTCGTTTGACAATGCAGAAACTGTGATATATCTTTTAAGTCATTCTTCTTGCATAACTAAAAATAAGTCTCTTTACTTTAATATTATCATAATGGCGAATTTTGAAGTAATAAGACACTGGTGTGCCAGTTAATTTACGTACGTGTTTGTGGTGTTCAGAAGGCAACTTTGTAAATAGGATTTACTCTTTCACTTATTGCTTAACCTTAAAAAAATATTAGAGTGTGGTGAAGTCAACATAGATTGGAGAAAGGCGAGAGAAATGCATAGCTAGCCAAGTGACTTATTTAGTTAATTGTAGATTACGGCTCATCAGGCAATATATCCAATTTTTTTCAGACATAAATCAATCCCAGAACTAAAGCATATTTTAGCATGTATTTTATATGATTAAAATATATAGGAAAAAATCCTTGACGAACACACATTTATTACATGTTGTGCATTTTAAGAGTCGAAAAGAAATAACATGCACAGAGGGTAATTAATAAAGAGTACAGAAGTTATGGGTTGGCAAAGGTTCCTTCCTCGTTTCACTTCTCTTAATTCTTATGTACAAGCAGCCTCTCGGATTAATTTCTACAAATTTGTAGTGGCATTAAAGGGCTGAAAAGAAATTATAAGATGGTAATTAACAAGAAATTGAATTAATAGCAATTCAAAAGTAATGGATTAGCGGAGGTTGCTTCTGCCCTTTATTGATTTGTCATAATGACTCTGTTCATAGATTCAGGAAGAGTCCATAATGTAACGGAATAGGGTGCATCACCAGGACAGTATAATTTCCTTTTATCTCTGATTGTCTCTTAAATTGTTTTCATGATAATCAAAGACGGATAGTATATTAACGATTTGAATAACTGAGTAAATGGAAAAACAAATCTGTTTTCATTTTCTGAAGATTCTCGTCCTGAAACGTGTGATTAGGGTTTTGCACGTCAAATCCTCCACCGGATGCGAAATAAAAGCAGTGAGTCCCCCTTTTCTCATGGAAATATATCCAGCTAAGGCATGCAACAAATGAACGAAAGGAGCTGATAAAAACAAAAGATGATTATAGCAAAGACAAGAGATGTCTATTGATTTTAGTCTCAAAAGACCAACGTTAAAAATAGAGGGGAACACAGCGAGGAAGAAGACACTTCCACAAGCCTGCAATTCTTGGAAATAAGCTACTGGAAGGGAAGCTGTATTATAATGAGGTATCAAAACAGCAAATTGATGGAGACTAACGAGAAGCAAAGAATAGATCAGACAATTCTGAAGAATATTTACAATCATAGTATTGATAGAAAAGGCTGAGACTAGCAACATCACGTCTATGAAGGAGAGGTTGCAGAGAAGAGGCTAAAGTGAGGTCAATTAAATGGCAGTACCCTTTCTACACTTTATCAGGAGGACAGAGTTTGACACAAGGTCGATTTTTATTTGGTGAAAATTCAGATCCCCAAAAGATAGTAGTTTATATTGTGACAAAAAATATTAAAACTGTGTTAATCGAGAAGGATTTCTCATTCACTTAAGACAGAAACAGAAGTGTAGCATAATAACTACATTTTGCTCCGACTTTCTGTCCGAGCACTTGTTGCATTTTTTGTCCTGTTTTCCTCCTTCTTCTTCTCGCGCACACTTTCTACAGCTTTTCGACTACTGCTGCTGCTAATCTCTTCACAAGCCCACATCCTTCACTGCTGCTAATACTTTCTGCACTCACATACGCACTAGGTTATAGATTTACTTCTATTTATTTCCGCCATCTAATTTATATGGGGATTTTTTTGTATATACATGCGTGTAAATAAAATTACGATATTAAAAAAAAACGTCTTTTCTACATACTCTTACGTATGTATAAAAACGAGGATAAATTACACAATATATCATAAAATAATATATTGTCGAGAGGTAAAAGCAATTAGACACAAAAAGAAGTCATCAAACGAGAGATTTACCAATATTTTTCATATAAGCATTCAAACTTTTTCTGAAGATGTTTGTTGATCCGAATGAAACCGATAAATTCCACATTTGATGATTTTTCCTGTGTTTAACTGTTTTTCCGTTTTGTGGTCACACACAGTGTTTCTGTTTAAAATACAATTGCACCATGATACTTGACCTTTTCATTTTAAGATTAAATTCAAAGCATTATCATCGCACAAGCATAAAGCCCATGCATATAAAATCAACATTAGGTACTTTGATATGACAGGGCGCGTTCCAAAGAAATGATTCTGTTCAGAGCACAATTGAACCATGATACTTGACTTTTGTATTTTAAACTATTATATATAAAAATGATTGTATGAAATCAATCTACATTGTAATATAAACTAGAATCTGTTGTGGACTAAGTCACTGTGGGAGGCATATGAATCCCAGCCAACGTCGAATCTCCCTGCTAGTATATATATATATATATATATATATATATATATATATATATATATATATATATATGAGCAAACAGTTAATGAAATATGTTAAAAAACACTTTGAAATGAGTTAAAAACATATTTAATCTGAAAAGGAAAGACTAGATAAATGGATAGTCCTTAATCCGCGGAGTTTCGAAGAAATAATCCTCTTTCTCATCAGAGGGTAGGAATTAGCAAAATGCAGGATCTGGTTTCCTTGGATTTTACTTGTACAAATGGAAATTCTTTTAACTTCCTTGAAGTTTTACATTTGGATTTTACCGTCACTGGATTTTTTATCTTCCACCAGACTATCCATTAATGTGTAATCACCTTTTTCTTTACCATATTCCCTCTGCTTAACTTATTTTGTTTTCAAGTAAGATCTTTGACTTATTTGTTGTTTCATCAAATACTTCTGCATGCAAAATCCGATCCGGCATTTTGCTAATTCCTACCCTCTGATGAGAAGGAGAGAATTTCTTCGAAACTCCGTGGATTAAGGACTATCCATTTATCAAGTGTTTGCTTTTCAGATTAAATATGTGTTTAACTCATTTCAAAGTGTTTTTTAACATATTTCATTAACTGTTTGCTCATATTATAAGCTCTATTTCCTATTTGGTATTATCGAGCTTTTATATCTGGCTGAGATAATTTTATAAATATTAATTCTTTAATATTTATAATTTACTTTAATTTTACCATCTTGGATCATTTTGGTAAATTCAATTGTAATTTTCATTTTATATATATATATATATATATATATATATATATATATATATATATATATATAGCAAAACTGGTAATTAGTAAAACCCTGACGAAGGTGCTCAATACTATTGCAGAGCATATACATATATTGTTTTATTACCATTTTATCTGTTTTAGTTACACATGTTTCTGCTACCGGATCATATTCACGATCCAGCAACTTCGTCAGACTTGAGCAGAAGTGGTTATTATAATTTGGAAAGACAATATTAGAAGAAGACGATAAAAAAATGTGGTGTGGGGAAACACAGTTTTGATCTGACAGCATTTAAGTTTTACGATTTAATAATTAAATAAACAAATAAAAACACGGGTGATGTTGAGTTTTAAAACTTTAGCCAGATTGACACGGATTTCGAGTGTATCCATACACTCGAAATCCGTGTCAATCTGGCTAAAGTTTTTAAACTCAACTTCACCCGTGTTCGATATTTATTTATTTATTTATTAAATCTTAAAACTTAAATTCTGTCAGATCAAAACTGAGATTCCTCCCACATATGTAACTAAAACAGATAAAACGGCAATACAATATATATATATATATATAATGAATGATAAAAGTCTATATTTCAAAGTTCATGATGTTGACCATCTTACAATTGATTCCTTTAATTCAGTGGACATTTACAATTCTTGACAGTATCTGTTCGTAGCACGAAATCAATCACAATTATTATATCAATCAGTGAATCTATTATGCCCTTAACGCATTAGAAGAAATAGCAACAATCAATCTATCAATTTTGATATGATTAAAAAATCCGAAAATTGGAAGAGAAGCTGTAAATACCTTATAATATGTTCACATTACACCATTTTGAATATATATATATAAATATATATATATATATATATATATATATATCATACTTTATGGTAATTGCGCCAAATCCGGGGGTAATTACGCCGACTAAAAGAAATGAGCTCTTGATATGCGTGGTTACCAAAAGATCACTTTTAGCTAGTTGGCGCAATTACCCAGGTATATATATATATATATATATATATATATATATATATATATATATATATATATATATATATATAATCTGTAATTATTATATTCAGTTATATATATATATATATATATATATAATCTGTAATTATTATATTCAGTTATATATATATATATATTTATATAGATAGATAGATAGATAATCTGTAATTATTATTATATTCAGTTATATTTATATATATATATATATATATAGATAGATAGATAGATTATCTGTAATTATTATTATATTCAGTTATATTTATATATATAGATAATATATATATATAAATATATATATATAATCTATCATTATTATCAAATTCAGTTGTATTTCCGTTTTACATGCTGCCATATTCATTAAAGCATTGTTTGACCATCAACTTCATTGAAGATGTTTTTTTTATTTTAATTTTTATTATTAAAAGTCAATTTAAACAAATTTCGGTCGAACGGTAGTTAGGACATTTGTGATGTGTACATGAAAATTTGCTAACAAAACATAAACTATATACAAATATGTATGCAAGAAATTTGATGTATTTCTTTTCAATTTCTGCTTTTAAAATGACTCGACATTTCTTAAGTCAAATGACGTCGTTATAATGCAAATCATATTTTACTTTTGTTTTCTTTCCTTTCTAACCTTGCAAACTCTTTTCATTATCACCAACCATGAATTGGGTTGGAAACCAATAAAATTGCCTTTTTTTATCATTTGGAGAAAATTAAAGAAAATTTCCATACTCTTTTTAAAGCAATAAAAATACGAAACAAAAAAAAGCATCTAAATATGTCTCGATGTTAATTATCAAATAGACTGTTTGTCTGTTGTAAAAATATGCGGAAATTTATGTAAACTAAAAGTTTTCAAACACATATGTTCCAAAAATGTTTCCGTAATAAACCTAAGTTATGTTATGTATTCGTATGTCTGGAATTCTATCCTAAACTAATTAATAAATAATTATGTATTTTAAATACAACGTATGAGGTCCGAACATCGCCTATATTTAGCTGTATTTAGTTCGGAAAAGTGAAGGAAAAGCCCATCATGAAAATTCAGATGTTTCCGATATTATTGAAATTTCAACCATATGAATTATGGCATTAATGAATATGCCTCAAATTCTTTTTTAGTATTTACAAGTTTTAGGAAACATAATGTTTACAACTTCCCATCCGAAAATCAAATATACAAGCAGAACCTGTGGAAATTTCACAGAGGACTCATTCATATGTAATATATTGATGTTGGCATTCTGTATAAATTAAATAAAATATTCTCTTTGTATCCGTTATTGAAGTCTGTAATTTACGTGTTTATATTCTTCATTATAAAAAATAATCAGTCCTTTATTTTTATATTACTGCCTCACCGGCTGAGAGAGTCGTCAGGGTAGATGACTCGCATGGATTAATATCTTTAACTCATATGCTTAGGTGATCTGTGGAGCTTGATAAGCAATGGCCTACTGGTTAAAACAAAGAAAAACTCAGTTTCTGCATACACATGCTTAAGCATGAAATTCTTTCGTAATAAAAATTGGCATTCCAAACGAAGTCATTAACTTTATCCTGATGCTATACAAACATAATTGAGCAATGGTCAGATCGCCAGAGGGTGACACTGAATTCTCTAACATGGCGCCGGTGTTTTTCAAGGAGATACTTTAGCCCCTTTTCTTTTCATTGTCTTTCTTGACTGTGTACATCGCACCTCTGTTGATATACACAGCACACTGATTTCACGTTAAATGAATCCAGAAACAAATGCCATCTATCAGCACACATAACTGACACCGATTACGCAGACGATATTGCTATGTTCGCGAATAACGCTGCTGACGTGCAAACGCCGTTACGTGAGATAGGAAAGGCTGCAAATGACATTGGTCTTTATGTTAATGCGAATAAAACAAAGTTTATGACTTTCAACGCGGAGAGGGAGGGATCAAAGCTTTAGATTGAACCACACTGAAAGAAGTCACTGAGTTCACGTACCTGGGCAGCAACATAGGTTCCACAGAGACAGATATCGGAATTCGTATCTCAAAAGCATGGACTGCATTAGATAAGCTACGGTCAGTATGGACTTCAAGGTTAACTGACAAGGTGAAAAGGCAGTTCGTCAGAGCAGTGGTGGATTCTATCCTTGTTTACGGACATTCACGACAAGATTGGAAATAAAGCTAGGTGGCACTACACCAACATGCTACGTATAGTGTTAAATATATATTGGCAAGATCATCCCACGAAGCAGCAACTTCACGGAAACTTACCTGCCATATCTACTACCATCAAGGAACGACGTCTATGATTTTACGGTCACTGTCAGAGGAGCAAGCAAGAATGAAAAAATTAATGAAAATGAATGACAAGTACTGAAAATGGTTGAAATAATATTCACAGTGAATGAAAAAATAAGGAGAATGAATGAAAATCGGCTCAGGCGCTGTGGAGTCTATATGGAATAAACTGACACACATACAGACAAACAAAGTTAGTTTTATATTAGAGATTATTTAGATTACTGTTATCATCTTGAGTGTTTTTCTGGAATTTTGGCCGATTTATCCTTCGAACTTCTCCAGATATATCTTGTCGAACGTAGTAATCTGCACAAAATTTCAAAGGGGACCTTGTATTTTAGCAACAGCAATAACATGCTCACATCTATCAGCCATGACTTCGTAAAAGTCTTAATTAAATCACAATTGTATTCTGAGTATCGCCCACACTGAAGATTGAATCTGAAACCTCCAGAAGAGTGTCACTTACAAGAGAGTTTTGCCAAATACTGTATCCCTTAGACGACGGATCCTTTGTGAGTGACGGTATTCTGAAAGTTGAAGGTTAAATATAATCAGTACAGACGATAGCCAGAATGGAATACTTAGTACTTCTACCTCGTAGCGGCTGACGGAACGAGAGCATGATAATTAACGGGTCCTATTTAAAATTTCGTGCATATCCCAAAGTTCCACAAAAAGATTCTCGAATTTAACAAGGTACACTTAAAGAATGTCGGAGGTTACATGAGCCTACACGTTGTGAAAAAAAAACTCCATATGAGAGCAGTAGTCCAAATAATCCAAATAAGAATCATCCATCATCATCTCCAAAATAAAGAAACATAATAAATATTAATTCATTGTTGCAAAAAATAACATCTAACAAGATAATAAAATACTTCTGAAAGATCATGTTTGATTTACTCTTCAATAGTATTATTAAATGCGATTCTGTTAGGATTAGTTATCATCTCTACTGTGTGTGTAAGTTTGTTCCCTATGGACTCCAATTTTTGAAAAAAAACACAAATGTACTTTATGTGTCCGAGAGTGGTCTTAGATATGTTCTGTATCAGAATTCCTCCAAATACGTATTGATAATCGAGAAAAAAAATTCGATTAAAGAAAAGAAAGTTCGATTGTGACCAAAGTTAACACCGTTATACAGCTTAACATCACAAGAAATTTTATTTTCAGAAGGGCCCGTCGAATAAATTTAACAGTAGCTTCATTTGATACAACAGGAGCGTGTTGGAAATAAATGTTTCTGTTCAGAGCACAATTGAACCATAATACTTGACTTTTACGTTTTAAACTTTAATTCAGCCATAATAAAAAATAATTTTATAAAATCAACAGTATGTTCTCTACAGTGCAATATAGACTACAATGTATTGGGGACTAAGTCACTGCGAGGAGGCATGTGAAGCTTCCTTCTGGTGCACAGTGATGAGTTTCCGACTAGAGTAGGTAATCAATCGATTTGATTGAAAAATGATCGATACCACTAGTTTCGATGGCAAAAATATTGGAAATGTAAAACATCCGTTGACCGTCATTCAATCCCAAGCAACTTCGAGTTTCCCTACCAGTTCTTAATATGAATGATCATAAATTTATAACGACTATGTTATGATTTAAGTGATTATGATCATGAAATTATGATCATAGTATAGAATTTGATCCAATGAAATATGGTTAAGATAAAAACTAAGATCACAAAGTAGCTATGATCTGCGCATTATTTGTAATCTTGAGTGTCATTTTCATGACGTTTCGGTCGATATGACCTTCGACCTTCTTGTCGAACTCGGGAATTTCCAACGGAACCTTTCATTTACTTCAAAGAAGGGAGTAGCATGCTCTCCTTCCGTCAACCATGACTGGATAGAGATCCTAAGTAATTCGTAATTGTATTTTTCAGTCGCTCACACTGAGAATTGAATCTTCAGGAGAATATCACTCAGAAAAGATAATAGAAAGAAAAAGAAGATTCCAGATAAGACGAATTACCAATTCTCATCTCAAAAATCCCGAAACGTAATTTATGACATGGTTACAGTGTTAGGAGTGTAACGAATTGATGTTATGATCACAAAATTATGACCACAAAGTGTTTGTTATAATCCGGAAATTATGCTCACAATTTTATAATCACAAGTTATTTACGTTATTATTATTTTTTTCGCAAAATAGGCTAACGTAACCATTCCTTCAACATTTAATATTAAATTACATTAACGTGTGCATCGCGTTTGAGAGCCGGATATTTCAAAGAGTGTCCTTCGCTCTCTGTTTTTATTTTATTTTTTATTTTTTTTATTTTTTGCTTTTTTTTATATCCAATATTCTGAGACGGATCCAAGAACCAACGAAATAGAAACATGCAAAGATAATTTCTTTCTCAATTAAATGGCTATTTTTCAGTAATTTAAGATATTCTCTGATAACTTTCGGGGATTATCTTGTAGCTTTCCTTTTTTTTTGTATTAGTTTTCTTTTTATTGAAAATATATCGTTGAAAAATAATGAAATGAAACGCAGAAAAATGTTCTGCGAATTTGTAATGCTGATGGACACGAGATTGATACATTAAACGATTTTTTCCTAAGATACAAATTTGCCAGAGGGATTCAATTTATTGAATTCAGTGAGGAAATCTCAGACATGGTGTTGATTTTGCTTTTTTGTGTGTGTTGAAATAGAAATTAAAACGAAAAGAAGGAAAAAATGAATGAACAAATAAATACAAGGAAAATCGAATAACAAAACAAAAAAAGGGAAGATAGACAGAATGAGAGAGAATAAGATTGAAAATTAATCGAATAAAAATGAATTTAAAAAATAATGAAAAGGAATCAAAGACGAATAGAAAAATGAAAATAAATGAAAGAAAATAATAAAAATGAATGAAAAATACTGAAATAATAATGAAAGTGAATGAGAAAATAAGGAAAATAAATGAAAAGATAAGGAAAATAATTTTTTACAAAAATGAAAAAAAAAACATACAAAAATGAATTAAAAATATGGAAAATTATTTTAAAAAATTAAGAAATGAACAAAATATATGAACTGGAGAGTAAGAATTAAAATTGAATGAACGAAAGAATCAAAATTAGAATGATAAAAGAAAAAAAATTAAGTTTAGTGAGTGAAAGAATAAGAATTAAAATGAATGAAAAATTAAAATGAATAAACAAAAATAAGAAGGAAAATGAAAGGAAGAAAAAAGGAATTATAGAAATAAATTAAAATAGGAAAAATATTTGGATTAAAGACAAAGTAGACAAAAGAAAAAATTGATGAATGAGAAATAAAAAAAGTAGAAGGTATAATAAACGAAATAATAAAAAAGAAAATTAATTCAGTGAACAATTTTTGTCCCAGTTTTATATCCTTTACTAATGAAGAATAAAATGTGACTAAGCTTTAAATTGTTGTTGCAATTTTGATGAAAATATGTTAAATGGTCTTCGTTTCATACAAAATATATATAATTTAGGGCTTAAGCTTAAAATATCTTAAGAACAAATTAAAATTCAAGGAATATTTGCTGAATTCATGACTATGGGTGAGCATTTATGTAAATCAGACAATTTTGTAGTTTCAATTGAGAAGATTTCCCGTACTATGCTGCCGTAAAACTTCTTTAAAATACTCCAAAGAAACTGAATTTTAAGCATTTGGTTGGTGCCAAAATAATGTCGTTTTTTATGTTATATATATGAGAGAGAGAGAGAGAGAGAGAGAGAGAGAGAGAGAGATTATTTTTGCACCAACCTAATATTTATTGAAATCCAACAGACATGTTTTTGAATGGATTTTAGCCCTCATTTACCTTCTTTGAATGATATTAAATTTAACTGAATATATTTCACCTTACCCACTCTTACGCTTATCAAGAATATTCCAAAATGTATAATTATAAAATATTTATTATATAAGTAGGTTTACATGATTAAGAGATGAATGGACTTTTCCAGACACAATAAATACTATCACAATTAAGTGGTTGTGGTTTAGTATAGGCATTCCGTCACTGTCCGGTGACCATAGATAGGATGTACAATTCAAGCATCCAATCTCGACAATCAGTCTAACAGAAACTGGGCTATTCTGGTGATTTTCCATCTGTCGAGCTGAAGTATTCATCCTGGGTAGTCAAGAAGGTCCACTTTTCTAGGCCTTGACTCCCAACTTTAGGGTAGAGTTAGTTTATTGCTGCCTGAGACGCCCCGACCGGGAATACAAAAGTTTTAAAAAAATGGGTTCGATGCCATCAGCTGGAATTTCAAACAAAAATTCAGCACTCCAGCCATATTTGTTATTCATCGCTTCAACCTTTATTGTTACCACCAGATGTATTAAAAAAAAAGCTAAAAATTAAACGACGACTTTGTTGTTACCACCAGATGTATTAAAAAAAGGCTAAAAATTAAACGACGACTTTGTTGTTACCACCAGATGTATTAAAAAAAAGCTAAAAATTAAACGACGACTTTGTTGTTACCACCAGATGTATTAAAAAAATAGCTAAAAATGAAAGGACGACTTTGTTGTTACCACCAGATGTATTTAAAAAAAAGCTAAAAATTAAACGACGACTTTGTTGTTACCACCAGATGTATTTCAAAAAAGCTAAAAATTAAAGACGACTTTGTTGTTACCACCAGATGTATTTAAAAAAAAAGCTAAAAATTAAACGACGACTTAAAATGTAAAAGTTTAAATGTATATCTACTCATGCTCAAAAGTTAATCGATTTTCTCCTGCCAAGGTCAACTGATATTATTTTCAGTTTTGACCCCTTAGAAACCATTTTTACCGGCTAAAAACAAATTGAAAGTGTTCCCGATATTCTAAAATGGGATATATATCAAGTTTCAAGTCTGTAAATTAAATATTCTGAGAGGAGTTTGGTAGAGACATTTTCCATACATATAGACAATGTCACTTATATATACATATATGGAACTTTATGTGTGTGTCTGTGAGTTCGTTCCATATGAACTCGAAAACGGCTGGGACACGAAGGTTCTTTATGTGCCTGTCTGTGTTAGAAAGGTTTTGCGTCGGAATGTCTTCTATAAATATCGATAATCAATAATCGAAATAATCCGATGAAAGAAGAAATAGGCGATTTTAACCAAAGTTAACACCTTACAAAGCCTAACATTAAAATGAATTTGAGAAGTTTTATTACCACATAAGCCAAAAGGCCCGACATATAAAACCAACAGTAGATTCTTCGATATGACAGGGGCGGGTTCGAAATGTTTCTGTTTAAAGCACAATTACACCATGATACTTGACTTTTTAATTTTAAACTTAAATTCAAGCCATTATCACCGCACAAGAAGAAATGCCAGGCAGATAAAATCAAATGTAGATTCTTTGATATGATTGGAGCGCGTTTGAAATGAATGTTTCTTTTTAAAGCAAAATTGAAGTATAATACTTGACTTTTTTTCGATCATAATAAATATGGGAGTGTGAAACATTCATTGATCATCCTTAAATCTCGGACAACGTCGGGTCTCCCTGCAAGTCTATATATATAAGTCACTTTGTTTGCGTGATAATTATTTCCTTATAGGTTCCGAAACGAACTGAGCCTTTCTCTTGCAAATTTCACACAAAGGTAATTTATATGTCTGGCAGTGTTCTTAGATATGTTTTGTACAGATATCTATTCGATACGTATCGAAAATCGAAAAACACCTGATCTAAAAATATCTATAGATGAAAAAGAATTTTTACAGGTGAATATTTTTTGTTATACCGGTGTAATTTTGACCGGTGTAATTTTGACCGGTGTAATTTTGACCGGTGTAATTTTGACCGGTGTAATTTTGACCGGTGTAATTTTGACCGGTGTAATTTTGACCGGTGTAATTTTGACCGGTGTAATTTTGACCTGTGTAATTTTGACCGGTGTAACATAAAATATTCTCCTGTAAAAAATCTTCTTTTCATTTATAAGAGAAGAAAGACTATTTTTTAGGTCGTCAATCTCAAATTTTCTGATGATGTGATATTGTAAACAAACACAAACGGAATTTGATGAGCAACATTATCATTATTATCATTATTCATTTATTATTCATTTATTATTCATTTATTATCATTATTATTATTCATTTATTATCATTATTATTATTCATTTATTATTATTATCATTATTATTATTCATTTATTATTATTATTCATTTATTATTATTATTCATTTATTATTATTATTATTCATTTATTATTATTATTATTATTATTATTCATTTATTATTATTATTATTATTATTATTATTATTATTATTATTATTATTATTATTATTATTCATTTATTATTATTCTTTTTTTTTTTTTTTTTTTGCGAATTAGTTCGCCGGGCAAAAGTTCCTCGTAATATATAATCAATAGAGGATTGATTCTATAATGATACATATGCAATCTGCATGAATTAAATATCATGCTTAAGTGTATTGCATGACCAAGCGTCTAGCTAGTAATATATATATATATATATATATATATATATATATATATATATATATATATATATATATATATATATATATGGAGAGAGACACACACACACAAATTAGAAAAAAAGTACTTATAAAATGTTTCATTCGCGTTAATGTCCGCATAAACTTGCAACAGACAAGCAGTCTATTTGATAATTAACACCGGGAAATTTCTTAGAATACTTTGTTGATTAGTATTTTTTTTTCATTGTCTTAAAAAGAGTATGAAAATGTTTTTTTTTTTTAATTTTTCCACAAATAAAGCAAAAAATCAATTTTATCGGTTTCCAACACGATTCATGTTAATGATGCCAAGAATTTGTGAGGTTAGAAATTAAAGAAATTAAAATTCTATTTGCATAAAAAAAATCAGTCTAAAATACTCACGTCATTTGACAAGTTGAAATTGAAAAGAATTGCATTCAATGTTTTGACTACGCTTTTGTATATATAGTTTATATTTTGTATATATAGTTTATATTTTGTATATATAGTTTATATTTTGTATATATAGTTTATATTTTGTATATATAGTTTATATTTTGTATATATAGTTTATATTTTGTATATATAGTTTATATTTTGTATATATAGTTTATATTTTGTATATATAGTTTATATTTTGTATATATAGTTTATATTTTGACATCACTGATGTATTAACAACCATCCGACTCAGATTTGTTTAAATTAGCTTTTAATTCAAAAAATATTTATTTAATAAATTTTTAATGACAAACAATACCTTAAGGAAACATAATTTCATTTTCCCAAAATTCCCATTAAAAATTGTTAAATGTAGAAAAAAAAAATAAAAAACGAACACCATAAACGTTTCTGGATTTTTAAGGTGAGGATTGGTTAGTCCACAAGAACCCGTAGCGCAGTGGTTAGTTTATTTAGTAAAAAATCAATTGTAAAAGCGATATTCTCCTGAAGGTTGAATATTCAATTGTCAGTTTGAGCGACCAAAAAATACATTGCGAATTACTTAGGATATCTATCCTGTCATGACGAGTATGCGACTCCTTGACTTACGAATTCGACAGAAACATTTCTGAGTTCAGCAAGGTATACTCAAAGAAGGTCGGAGGTTACATCGACGGAAACGTTGTGAAAATGTCACTCAAAATGAGAACAGTAGTCTGAATAATTCATATGATGAGAAATCCCATAAACTATTAAATGTTTTTCATTTCCAAATATATTTTGCGAAAATTTGGTAGAGTATTTTTTAACTAAAAAAAAAAAATTGATTTTCATCATCATCATCATCACCATCGTGTCTATTTTATATGCGTGCATGCATCGGATATCCCCAAGAAATTTATTTCTAAATAAACCTATCTCTGTTCAGGTCTTAATTTATCCTTTACTTAACTCTATCCTGATCACCCCCTCTTAATATTTTCCTTGGCACTTCCCTATTAACTGAACTTTCTAACTTAACTGTTCTACATCTACTAATCCAAGAACTCTAATTCATTTTTTCAACGTGGTCATACCAACGAAGTCTCCTGTTCTGCACAGTTCTTCCTATACTGTACAGATTTAATCTTCCTCTAAGATCGTCAGGACTAAGCCTTGTTTTAAAACTCAGATTACACGTCCATCGTATCGGTTTCATATTATTAGTCTCCATGCAATACATGTCCTCAATCCTCACCTGCTAGGTGCCACTTCCATACATCATCACACTGCGTACACATGCCTCATAGATTCTTTTTTTGGCCAACGATGGTAACGCTATGCTGGTTAGTAATAGCTTCGTTATACAGCTATACTTTAATATCGAACATAATGCATGAGATATGTATAAATAAGAACCATATGAAACATCACATCAAAAATCATAATTATTATTTAGGAATGTTTAATAATAAGCTATTTCTGGAAGAGCCTTTACAAGACATTCATACTAAAATGGTTGTTTTAAAAGGACAACACACACACGCGCGTGCGCGCTAGCAGAGACGCCCGGTCGTAAAATATGCTCAAATATATCATTTTAATTTATGCAGATTTCATATATGTTATTATAGTAATCAATTCTCTATTGATTATTATAAATTATATTGTATCTATTATATAATGGTAATTTCAAAAGTAAAAAAAAATATGATTTGACTGCCATCAGCTCGAATCGAAACCGAAACCAGAAACTTACGAATAATTCTTGGTAAATGTATTTATTACAAGATGCAAGCAAGCAAGGACAGTTCACAGAGTTTTATAATTAAGATATATATGTTTATGGAAAAAAAATACGATTTTTCAATTATATTTCACCTTTTATTTATACCAACCCTTTTATGTATGAAGCTCGATATATATCAAATTTAAGAACAGAGCATAAACAAATAGATGACAAAAACAACTATATTCCAAATTCCAAGATATTATTCATCTTACCATTTATTTATTTCAACATGTCAAAATTTCCATATCTTTTACAGCATTTATTTCGTAATAGAAAAATTTTTTTATTATTATAATTATTATGTCAAAATTGAATTTTTTCCGCATTGATGCATCAGAAAATTTAGATTTTTTTAACTATAAAAAGAAAAAAAATGAATTGTGCCGAAAAAAAATTAGGGAGTTGTTCCAACTTGTGAAGGTAAATTTTATTTTTTAAAGTTAAAAAGTTCCAATTTTTCTGATGTACCAATGCAGAAAAAAAAACATTATTGACATACTAATAACTAATTGTTTCTGTGTTACGAAACAAAGGCTGTAAAAGATATGGAAATTTAGACCTATTAAAAAAAATCTTGGAATTTTGAATATAGCTGTGTTTTCTTATCCACATATATAATATATATATTCTATGTGTTCATATGAAATCTTATGAGGAGATATATTTTATGTATAGATTTTCAGTATTGACTTCAACGGTGCTTAATACGTGAATAAAGCTAGGTAGTTATATATGAAAACATAAGCCGATGCAAAACAGAACAGTAGAATAGGTAGTAGATGTCAGCCAAACCTTTGTCTAAATGTATAGGAATAAAAATGAATATGATTGTTTAGTTTTGTAAACTAAACACTATGCGAATATATAAACACCAGGTAACACGAATTCTATTCATTTTAGTCTAACGATTCCTTACAAGGATAGGTCATGAGCTGTTATCTAAGCTTCAGCCTCTGTCCCATTGACGAAATGTTGCATCTCTCTGTCTGTTCTACAAATATTTTAATGGTAAATGCTCTGACGAACTACAAGCACTCATACCCCCTTGACATAAATACCATTGACAAACCCGACAAGCAGCGAAATCCCACCCCTACACAGTAGAGATCCCTAGATGTAAGAAAGCCTTCTACTCCAATAGTTTCTTCCCATAACTGCTAGACTTTGGAACTCCCTTCCGGGATTTTGCTTTCCCAACTGTACTGACATGCAGAAGTTCAAGGCTAATGTGAACAGACATCTTGCTACTCGTCTCCCTTCAAAAAATCCCTACAATTTATGTCCCCGATAATAGCACCCTACTTCAAAGTGGCACTGAACCTCGCTTGGGGTGAAAATTGAATTTAAAAAAAAACAGGGAAGATTCCGTGTAGCTTAATTACCATATATTTTTATAAATTACCACATATATATTTTTGTAGAAATATATTTTCTTATAATATATACTGATCCTTATTTAAGAAGCTCAATGTAATTACAGAGCAATATAGTGAATAAATGACAAAAGACCATATTCCAAAGTTCATGATGTTGACCATCTTATAATTTATTCCTTTAATTAGATTGACATTTACAATTCTTGACAACATCTGTTTCATAGCTCAAAATCTATCACTGCGTATTATATCTATTAATAGTGAATCTATTATGCCCTTAACTCATCACAAGAAATAGCAACAATCAATCCGTCAAAACGAAATAAAGTGTGATTTGACATGAGTAAAATCCGAAAATTGGAAGAGAAGCTGCAAATACCTTTAATATGTTTCCATTACGCCATTTTGAATTTAAAAATAAAGTCAAGTATCCGTACTAACATTCTCTATTAATTTATGAATATTCTACCAAAATGTTCTATTTAATAATTAGTCAATTTATTAATTCTAATTTATGTATGCATACTAATGGAAATAATATCAATAATTATAAACTATTATACACGTTTGCATATACGAAACTAAACTAAACTAAAAAAAAAAAAACGATTGACCTTTACGGTTATATTAAATAATTTATTGATTTGAATTGAAACCATACATAATTCAGTTCACTTGACTGTTAAAATCAAGTTTATTACAATTTCAATAATAATTCTTTAGTATCAGTCAATTCAAAACCTATAATTACGTTTGGTTGAGATTAAAATTTTGCTGAATACTCAATTGTTTACCTTAAGCGTAAAAAGTTAAAACTAATTTCAAGTATGATAGAGTTAGACCAAATCTAACAATATATTAACTGTTCTTTTTCTTTTTAAAAAATTATTTTAACATTCATACTTTTAATATACCTAACACATTGCCATCCATATCCCACTAATAAGTAATGTTTATACAGTTTTTATGTCTTTCACTTAATGTCATTAAAAAATTAAATCGATGTATATTATAAATTAATTCACTAATCTGTTCAATATAAAATGTTTGTATTAAAACTATTTCAATCGATAGTCATAAGTCATTACGATATATTTCATTTCTGCTTAATGTCAAATTGTAAATTAATTGGTTACTTACATTTACCTTAATTTATATATATATATATATATATATATATATATATATATATATATATATATATATATATATATATATATATAAAGAAATAAAAGATGATAATTTAAAATAAAATAAAACTTTCTTACATCATCAGATCAATAAGGAAAAAGAATCTTTTTAGGACATGAGATTTCTAAACAAAATGTTTCAAAAAACGACACTTGTCTAAAAAATGAGATGGACTTGGACTTTATATATATATATATATATATATATATATATATATATATATATATATATATACTAGCATAAGTACTCGTCGTTGACTGGGTTCAAAAACAGCCTACAGCTGATTTATGAAAGTATGATAGGTTATGAAAAGGAAGGGTTGTAAAGAGATAGCTTCAAATCTGGGGGTATCAAAACCAAAGCAAAATATGATGAAAGTAAAAATAAAATAGATAAACCCCATAATTTATTATACCATACCTGTTCACACTGAAACACTTATTAAAAAACCTTGTTAAACTTTGTGACATATTTCCATTCTATGGAGGTTAGGCGCGAACGAACACCCCATAATTTTATTATACCATATTTCTTCAAACTGAAACATAATTATCAAAGTATACTTACGCAGATAGATATGAAAAGTCTTTATTAAAGTTTGTGCCTTTTTCCATTCTATGGAGGCCAGGCACGAATGCAGACCCCACAATTTTATTATACCATCCCTATTTAAGTTAAAACATACTTATCAAAGTATTCTTATGTACATCTATATCAAAAACACTTGTAAACTTTTTTATTTTTAATTTTTAAATTTTTTATTTCCATACTTTGTGGACCAGGCGCGAACGCAGACCCCACAATTTTAATGAACCACCGTTCTGCAGAATCAAACATACCCATTCCTGTGTCTCGATACATCTTCTATTAATATATGTAATCAGTTTTTTTAAAATAGTCAACCATATAGGAGCCTATTCGTGACCAGATACACACACAGCTTTATATTATATATATATATATATATATATATATATATATATATATATATATAGCAAGTAGAAAAGATGTTCATAATGTAGATGGGAAAAGATTATAATAAATGGAGACACATATAGGAGAGTAAAGAAACGTATAGGGAGAGAAATACAAAATTAATGAACAATTAAATATCTTGTCATTTAAAAAGTATTTATAATAATAATTATATTTCTCATGATTCAAGTTTTCCAAATTGTTTAACCATGATCGCCTGGGGACGCATGCTAGAATTATAGAAAGTTTGGACGAAAAAAAAAATGATATTATCAATGTAATTGATATATTTGCTTTCTTCCTAGAGGTAACAAAGGAATTAAATTCATGGTAATTATTATTATTTTTTTTTTTTGAAGAAAAATAATTAAATGTAAAAAAACAAATTATAATTTTAAAATAAAATTCCTCAAAATTAAGCTAACGACTACCTCCCACTAAATAAATATTTTGTTGTATTTATGAATTCGAAACATCAATGCATCCAAAGGCATTCATTTTACTCTGAAACTGATTTTTTTGGATAATATTTCTTTGTTGAATCTATAATATATTTCTCTTATACTGCCTGTGTGTTCCATTTTTCTCGGAAACTATTAGTCCGATTTGAAATATTTTATAGACTTTTATTAAGATTAGATGTAGTGAACTAAATATTACGATATCTGTTAGATTCACAGTTAGGGATTAATAGGAATCAATCACCACAATACCACATTTACTCGAATACATTATTTTTTAATACATTATTTTCATTATTTTATAATAGATTTTTTAATTTATTATTTTATAATTCATTATTTTATAGCACATTATTTTATAATAAAATATTTTTTCGGAAATTACTGGCCCAATCTGGATGAAAATGTGTATGGACTTTGTAAAAGTAAGCCGTAGCGAACTTAGTATTATGCTATCCGTTCGGTGCACAGTTACAGATTATTGAGGATTAGTTACCATTATACCACATTTACTCTAGAAGTTTGACATGAAGAACTCAATTTAAGTTAACGGTCTATAACTTTTGCCAGTTTTAACAGTATAAAATGTCTCTAGTTGTGTAAATATTTTCTCATGAATAAATTAAGAGAAAAGGCAAATAAAGTTGAAAATAAAAAAAGATTCCCGGACAACACCAGAATCAATAATATAAAAGTAAAATTATATAAATATTTAAAGTTTAGACATTTTTAAACTATTTATAACCGACTAGCATGGAGACTCGACGTTGCTCGGGATTGAATGATGATCAACTAATGTTACACACACCCATATTTTTATTGTCATCAAAATCGGTTAAGTTGCTCTTTTCACTATCAATTAGATTTTTTGCGTGCTTTAGTTGGGGACCCATCGCGGTGTACTGGGAAAAGGCTTCACATTCCTTCCTGCAATGACTTAGCCTACATTGCACTGTGGAGAACCTTCTGTTGATTTTCCAAGATTATTTTTATATACAGCGACTTGAATTTTCTTTCTTTTTTTTTTACAAGGAAGTCACCACTTATTAAGGCCCAGAGGCCACTCGGGGATAAGGGTTATTGCGTGTACAGTAATCAATGGGATAATATCGCAGTAATCTCTAGTAATGGAGATCTGATAAAGAGTCTTACTTAAGGGAACGGTTCAACAGGAACTTGTTTATGTTGGACTTGAAGACATCCAAGTTTTAGTCAGGTGGGAACAGGCAAACAGAAGAGAGTTCCACAGGCGTGCAGTTCTAAGAAAGAAGCTTTGAATTATAGTTTAAAATGCAAAAGTCAAGTATCATGGATCAATTATGCTTTAAATAGAAACATTCATTCCAAACGCGTCCCTGTCATGTGAAGTCACCTGCTGTTGATTTTATATGTCGGGCCTTCTTGCTTTTGTGGTAATAAAACTTCTCAAATGCACTTGTGATGTTAGGTTGTATAAAGTGTTTATTTTGATCAAAATCGCCTGCTTCTTGTTTCATCGGCTTATTATGGATTATCGATACTTATTTAAGATATTCTGATATAAACCCTACCTAAGAAGAATGCCAGATACATAAATTACATTTGTGTGAAATTTCACAAAATCCGTCCATCCATTACGGGGTCTGTAGAAAATGATATCACACATACAAAGTTTTATATTATAGTAGAGTAGATAAAGTTTGGACATTTTAAAGCAATTTATATCCGATAATAAAAAAAAAAGACTCGTCATTTACCACAATCTACTCATGTTTTCAAACTCGTAAAAACTTATGAACTGAAGCATATTTAGACTCTGCAATTATTACTTACGTCTGATTTGAACAGTCTCCTTTAAGCTCTATTTAATTTTCGATTCAACCGATATGCCATAAAACAGTTGTTATATTTGGGGAGTTTGTCTATTCGCATGCAAAAAAGAAATATACGATTATCTGTCGAAAGGAAAAAGGCAAAGTACACATTATTAAGGTAGTAATTTTTTTTACAATGTCAATACCGGAATTCAAATCTCATATAAGTCTAAAGGGTTTCTTTTAACTGAATGCTCGTCTACATATATTTAAAGAATATAGCATGATAACAAAACATTTGAAATGTTTCATTTTAAACAGATTCTCATTGGATACTTTGAATAGAAAAGTTGTCATAACGATATTCGCCATTGCCTCACAGTGAATTATTTTTACATTAAGATTAGTGATGGGACGATTCCAATAATTTTCTCAATTTCAGTACAATTACCGATTACGATTCTTTTAAATTCATAAATATATAGTTGTTTTCATTATGTGGGATTACTGCAAAACCTATGTAATATGTACAGATATTTTTGAAAACGTAAAAATACACTTGTTGGGGGTAATTTGTAGATTTTAGTTTTACTGGTAGTTAAAATCAATAAGTCTATCATTTCATCATTAATACAAGCCGTGGAAAATTAAGTTTTAAATAAAAACATACAAAAAAAAACAAAACACAGTAAAAGGAATCGTTTTTGGCATCGGAAAATAGACATATTTTTTCCAATTCAGATACCGACTCCAATACTCCCAAAGGTTCTGATCGTTTCAATTCTGATTAATTCTCCCAACACTAATAAAAATGTAATTTCTTATGATTTTCATGAATAAACACAATAGGTTCATTCATTCAAGTTTTGTCCTGCCCGGTGCAAGTTTAGACGGCTATGGCTCACCATCCATCTCTCTCCTTCGAGGCATTCACGAATTTATTGTTGGTGTTCTTTGCTGGATGTCGGAGAGTAATTTGATGCGATCAGGTGTCATCTATCATGGTAATCCCAACCGAGCGATGTGTTCTAATTCAGAATCCTATTCATGCGGTTTCTCGAATAAAGAGTTTGATGCATTGCCATAACTGTCTTTGCAGTTGTACAAACAGATATTTTTTTGTTTTTCTTTTTACAGGGGAATCACCACTTATCAAGGCCCAGAGGCCACTCGAGGATGAGGGTTAAAGAGTGTACGGTGGTCAAAAGGACAATATCATAGTAATCGTTAGAAGTGTAAATTTGGTAAATTGGATAACTTAAGGGGAACAGCTCATCGAGAACTTGTTTACATTGAACTTGAAGACTGCCATATTGTAGTCAGCTAGAAAGCAGGTAAACAGAAGACAGTTCCACATGTGTGCAGTTCTATGAAAGCAACTTGGTTCATGGAATCTACGTTTAGGTTTAGACACAAATAAAGAATGGGGGAAATTATTGATAGTGTTTACAGCCAAACGAGTGTTTCTCGTGCATGTTTGGCGTGGGGGGGCATAGATTGGAGCTCAGACGAGTACTTGTCATAAAACAGAGGTAAGCTCGCAACGTCTCTTCTGCGTGAAAAATGTTGCAAGGTTGCAGTTTCTTTCTGTCTGAGCAGCGCCCATACTGGGTAACTGTCCCAACCCTAGGTTAATAGATTTAAAGTAGCATAAAAATTCATCATAGTTACCAGCTCGTGAAAACACTTAGTAGCATATTTTTCCTACAGAATTGCACAAATATTTTTCGATACAAGTTCTAAAAATGTATTAGTTTGGTAAAAATAGAAATTGACATAACAAGGTCCAACCTCAACGCCATTCAAGGAACAGATGTAAACAAGTTAAAATCACATTTTTCTTACAACTCCAAAACTTACATCTATGGGGCATTAGAATACACTGGCTGCCCCCCTGCAGAGGGTAAAAGTCCCTCAGTGGGGGTCCTGAATATGACCTTAAACTATATCCAGTGGTGAGGCCCCAGCTTGTGGGCTTTGGGGAGTGTGGAGCCACCCTTTAATTACTATTGCTCCCAGGTCCACTCAGACCCGGAGTGGTAGTACCTGTTAGGGTTCCAACTATGGGTTAAATAGAAACCGACTTGAAAACAACAAATATATTCTATTAAAAATTTTTTCTTCAAAATCTTTGGATTCGGCATTAAATAACCCGAAAAGGGTTTATATGCCGTAAAAAAAAAAACAACCAACCAACCTTACATCTATGTTTTTTCTTCTTTTTTTCTCTTTCAGAGCGGGTTGGTTCATTCCCACTGATATTGCAAATGAGTTTTGGTCCAAGAACATTTTTATTGACCACTGGCGAGCATTGCGTCTACCACAGGTAATCAACAGGTTCTCCCTGTCAGATTCCCTGGGAGTACTTGAGAATGTGATGACGAAAAGGCTTAATCGGGGAGCTGAAGCCCTTTGCAAAGAAAAAGATTGTGTCAATGGCTTTCTTCTGGGACCAGGTTGCAAATACCTGAGCGAAGGTTGCCTCATCCTCCTCTCCTCCTATCCAGGTAAATTTACGTTATTTTTTTTTGTATTTGTTTTACATTTAAAACAATACACAACATCTCTCCCTCTCTCTTCTTTGCTCTACCTCTTACTTTCCTTTGTTATCCCTTTCTTTATGTAAAATATATATGTATATATATTTTTCCATATATGTACATGTGATTATATATGTGAGTGTGTGTGTATATATATATATATATAATTAGTTTTTTTTTGGGGGGGGGAAGAAATCCAGCAGAGTGCTCAATTATAAGGAAAATCCGAAAATAAGAGCATATTTATATTTTGTTGACAGAAAGTTTTAGATGAGACAAGTCATTGGTACCGTCGGTTTCAAACCCGATAATTAGGACCGTTTTATATACCCATATCAAGTTCTCTTTAGCCAACACTCCTGCCATCAAACCGGAAGAATGAAAATATACATGCCATTAAACCGGAAGAATGAAAATATGCATGCCATTAAACCGGAAGAATGAAAATATACATGCCATCAAACCGGAAGAATGAAAATATACATGCCATTAAACCGGAAGAATGAAAATATACATGCCATCAAACCGGAAGAATGAAAATATACATGCCATTAAACCGGAAGAATGAAAATATACAATTGGCTAAACAGAGCTTGATGTGAGTATCTAAAACGGTCCTAATTATCGGGTTTGAAACTGACGGTACTAATGACTTGTCTCATCTAAAACTTTCTGTAAACAATATATGTGTGTGTGTGTGAGAGTATATGTTTTATGTTAGTATGTGTTTATGCATATTGTCCTCGCGTGAAAGCAACAGGATGCAAAATGTTTTCTGCTGCTTTTGTCTATCTAATATAATAGGCACTTTCACTTTGCAAGGACATCATGTAAATTTCTATTGCTTTTGGATTTAAAAAAATGTTTATCTCCATTTTTCTCGTTATGCATGAATATTTGTTAATTAAACCTTTATAAAATATATTCTTTTTTTTTTTCATTCTAAATACTTTTGTTTTTAGAGAACTTAAAAAATTTGCATTTGAAGAAAATTATTTAAAATTTTTTTGTTTTGTTTTTATAAAATTAAGATTTGATTATTTTTAAGCTATTACATATAATGGGATTGTTGCATACTGGCAGTAGAAGGAGAAATACAGATGTAAAGAGAGACTAAAAGACATGCATATGTCAATAGAGAGTGAAAAGGTCTATATTATACTAAAACCTATTTGTTAGTCACGCTGTTTGTTTATTACGTTATTTGCGGACATATTTTAATATCTAATAAAAAGATAATGGCGGTTAGAAACCGGATTTTAATAGTGCTTGGGAGGTCTCCTTACTTTTTATTTAGTGTTTTTAGTAGCACTCTGGAAGCCTCTTGAGTTTTATTTTTTCACAGCTCACTTAAAATAAGATCTTTCCTAGTAGGGGGTAGAAACTTGCTTTTAGTTGTGCTCTGGAGGCCTCCTTAATTTTAATTATTGCTTTCAACAGTGCTCCGGAGGCTGCCTGAGATTTATTTTAATCATTGGTCGCTTATGAAATTGTTTTTGTTTTATTCAATATATTTTGCTTGAAAGTGGTAGATTGGCAGGTGAAAACATTACGTGCTAAGTGCCATGTCAAAATGAGTATAACTTTTAAAAGAAATTACAGAAAATAAACCGGTAGGAAAATTACTACGAAAAAAAAAAATGCAAAAAGCAATGCATGTCAAGTGAAAATAATTTGTACTTATATGTCAAAGGTAAGATAAGTTACTTTTCCACTTACATAGATAAATATTTTGTGTTTTAACTTATTTTAAAGTGTTTATCTTACTGAGACAAGTAGTGCACAACACATTACTGTTACCAAAGGTAATATAAGTTACTCTTAGATAAGAAAACAAGGTACTTGTACAAAATTCTACCCATACGATAAAACAAAAATAATGTTACCCGGGACTGGAAGAAAAGATCGAACAAAAAAAACAACAAAAAAAAACACATAAAATCGAGTAGTTTTATTTTTAATTAGAAATAAGGCACTTAAAAAATAAGTTTACCAGTGCTCTGGAGGCCTTAATTTTGAGTTTTATTTTTTCTGCTGATCACTTAAAAATACTTTCTCTGTTAGGGGTATAAAACTTTTAGTAGTGCTCTAAAGGTTTCCATAGTAGTACTCTTAGACCTCCTGAGTTTTATATACATATATTTTTCCAATGCTCACTTAAATACAATAATTTCTCTTCTAGTGAAGGGTAGAAACTTGGTTTTAGTAGTTTTATTTTTAAATTAGTTTAGTAATGCACTGTAGGCCTTAATTTTCATTAGTGCTTTCAGTAGAGTTCTAATAGTCTCCTGAGTTTTATTTATTTTTTAGTGCTCATTTAAAAAATTATCTTTTAGGACATGTAAAAACTTGGTTTTAGTAGTGATATGGAGGCCTTCTGAGTGTTATATTTTCACAGCTCACTTAAAAAGAAATAATTTCTCTTCAAGAAGTACTATAAAGTTGGTTTTAGTAGTGCTTTGGAGGCCTCCTTAATTTTATTATGTGCTTTTACTAGCGCTCTGAAGACCTTCTGACTTTAATCTTTTTCACTGTTAACTTATGAAACTGTTTTGTTTTATTCATTATATTTTGTTTCAAAGTTCTAGATAAATCTGGTTTTAAAACAAAGGAGTTTCATGATAATAATATAAATACCATTATTAAGTCTTATGTTCAATCGAACAGTTCTCGATAACCTTGATTGAATATACATTAAAACTGAGAGAGAGAGAGTAGGAAAATAGAGATATGAAGGAGAACTAGCAGTATAGAAGAAAGTTGGAAGACAGAAAAGTAGATTTAATTATATACGCTTTTCTGTTTTATTTTTTATGTTTTAAATCAGATTTTAATCAATTTTATTACAAACAACTTTACTTTTTCACCCAAATTGAATATTGAAACAAAAATTAATTTAAACTTGTTACTGACATGCAAAGGTATATTAATTATTTGTAAGCCTAAGGTAAAAAAAAAAAAAAAAATTGATATATAATCGTAAAAATGAGATACAAGTAAAACAAGTATTTCTTCCAAGGCAAAAAATGGTTTAAATTGAATCTAAAAAGTATCTTGGATTTATTTTATGTTATGTATATTTTTTAACTTTAAAAAAAAATCTTAGTTGAAAACTACATATCTATATCATTAATCGCTAAATATACATTTAATTTTTATAAGTGCAATAAAAGGTACATGAAATAAAATAAATCCAAGGTAAGTTTTAGATTCAATTTAAATTACATTTTTATACCTTGCTTTGTAAAGTTTATAAGTGATCACTTTGAAAATTAACAAATTTAAAATTGAATCTTGCACTCTAATTTTTAAAGTTTATAAAAAACATTTTTAACCATTTTCATGCCTTGCAAGAAATGCTTTATTAACTTTTATGCATATGTGTGTGCTTATGTGTACATATATGCATATATACTTGTGTGTTTGTGTGTGTATATCTGTTTATGCATATATGTGCATATATATATATATATATATATATATGTAGGGGGCATATGTATTCATATATATATATATATATATATATATATATATATATATATATATATATATATATAATTTTTGTTTTATTTTCATTCTGTCGAAGTTCTCAGAAATCAAGAGGCTTACTACCTGGGGCTAACATTTGAACTCTTTATGAGATACATAGATATTCGAATCTTCCATTAAAGTTCTTTATCTCTCAAACACTGAGTTAGTAAATAACATAATTTTCCTCTCCCCCAATGAACAATTTTCATATCTTATAGTACAATTTTTTTATGTTGGTCTACTGAATTCCAGGACAAGAATTCATCTAGTCTGGTGGAGTATCCAGTTTCGTGCTGGTACTTGATATAAAATCATTTGGAGAAGGTGTACCATTCCTCTTGGACAGCGAATACTTTGTGACTTTGAGTATTTAGTCAGGGTTTACTTCTAGGGAAAAGTATACTCATGCCTGGTTGTTCTGACAAACCCCTATACAGAGAGATCTTGGACACTCAAGGATATTGTCTAGTAGGCATATATATGTGTGTGTGTTTATACATATATGCTTTTTTTTTTGCTTGCATTTATGTGTTTATGTAAATTATTTAGAATTACAATAATTCTAAACGGTGTTGTTTATTGTAATCTTGGAAATGTTTCATCCTGAAAAAAAAAAATATAATCAGACATAGTTTTAATTTTACAGTTGAAAATAATCTTCAATCTTCAGAGATAGACATTTCAGAAACAAATATTTATTCGTTAAGATTATGATGAATTCCTCAAACTTTTTTCATTTCAGCAATTTCCTTTCGATAATGAAACATTGTTGAAATAATGATACTGGGTGACATTTTGACCAGGCTTTTGTTTAACAAACTCTTTCGAATTTTTATTTTCATCAAATAAAATTTCGTGCCATATCTTCTAAAACTGCAAGAATCTATTGTAACAAAATTTCTGAAATCGTACGTTGACTGTCTGATCAGTTGTGGACTCTTATCTAGATTCTCTGTTCATATTCGCAGCTTCTTGTAGAAACATCATGAACGAATTTGAGCTCTTGCAAATAATTGAATGAGAATTTTGTTTCTTTTTCATCTTCGCTATTAAGAGCTTATATTCTTTAAGATTAAATTCCGAAGTAAATTATGGAAATATATTAAAGAGTTAATCATTGAAAACTCTGAATAAATAGTAACTTAAATGGAACTGATTCTGAGAAAAGAATATTAAATTGTCACTTGACGAAGTTATTAAAATGCTGTAATAAAGTGCATAGAAAAGGTTTCACGAAAACGAAAGTATGAATACATGCAAAACGTATTCTATTTTACGATTTGAGGAAAAACCAATTATGAATGTGTGCCTATTTAATGTTGAGTTGAATGGTTTCTTGCTTGTTGACTGGTCACATTCAAAAGGTGTGAGAAACATTTCTCGGTTTCGTCTCTTTATGGCATAATCATGTTGATTCACCGCTTTTCGTTGGGTCACCGAAATTAAGCAACGTTGAGGTTGGACAGTACTAAAATGGGTGACCATTTAGGAATAGGAGGCGCTGTACATATGGGGACGTTGACATCTCCCTGTAACAGCTGCAACAACCTAACTTCGGGCTGCCTTTCAGGTTTAAATGGCTAAAATTCACACTTTAGTGCTTATTAAAAAAATATTGATGACTTGGATTTTTATAAAACTTTCTGAAAAGTTGTAGACAACTGATTTCTATATAATTTTGTTTGTCTATACTTTGCGATAACTCTTGGGTGTGCCTCAGGTGCTCTTTTAGGGCTAGTAAAACCACTCCATTTTTGGAACTATTTCACCATATTTGTCCAAAATTTTCTGTGTATGTCTAGTTAGCAGTTTTGCATGGTGCTAAACTCAAATTTAAATAGGATAAGTCCTTGGGGACTTTTGGGGCTAAATGAGGTGGGGAGCAAATGATTGACTTAGTCATTTTAAAAAAATTTTTTTACATGGTGCAGAATTCAAATTTACGTATGTTAAGGCCTAAAACTGCACCGTTTGTTCATTTTCACCAGGATTTGACGCCCCGTGGGGACTTTTGAGACTAAATGAGGGAGAGGCAAATGCTGAACATAGTCATTTTTTATGTATCGTTCACTGTGCATTTACGGAGAACCGTGCATGCTTCACTTGTTTCTATAAAAACCAACTTTATAAAAGAAAAACAGACATGGGTTAGTACGTTGCGAACATTTATAAATGTACTTTAAAGGTTGTTTGAAAGAAATAATAAAATAAACCGTTCTCCATGATTATTCTCAACCTTAAGAAAAGAACTGAAGCAAATGACTTATTATTTGTTGGAGTCAGGTATAACCTTACTTTCTGTTTGATCATGTCTTGAACAGAATTAAAAAAAAACATACTTCAACCTCATTTATTTTATTTAATTAAAGAAAAGACATTTCAAATAAACGAAACACATCTTACTCTTTAATCGCATTGTATTCGATGTATAAATCTGAGGTGTCTCTTACTAATTTGCAGTTAATTGCATTAGAAAATAGTTTAAGTGATTTTTCTACATCAGATAAATCTTAGTGACTCAAAAGTAGAACATAATTGTTCTTTATTTCATGAAGAATTTGGACAGGTGTAAACAGTTTGCATAATTGCAGAAATCGTTTTTCTTTTATTATATATATATATATATATAATATATATATAATATATATATATATATATATAATAAGAGAGAGAGAGAGAGAGAGAGAGTGTGCGTGTGTAGTCTAAAAAGATTTTCAACTTTAAAATTGTTCAAAATGTTATTTCAAGTATATTAAAGTCTTAAAATTCTCAATGGTAAAACTCCAAGTTGTGTAAGTCAGTTACATTTTTTTAGTAGTGTTGGGACGAATACTCAGAATCAGGAATCGGAAAAATCGCAACTTTTTGGGGTATCGGAATCGGAAAAATTTGTATTTATTTTGCGATGCCGAAACGATTCTTTTAATTATCACTGTTTTTATTTGATTTTGATTGAAACAAAATCTTCTACAGCTGATAGTTAATAATAAAATAATAAATATTTATTGACTTTAAAATACCAGTAAAACTAAAATGTATAGATCACCCCCACAAATGTATTTTCACGTTTAAGCAAAATATCTGCACACTGAACATGTGTTTTTACGGTAATCAGATAAAAATAACAACTTTATTGTAAATGTTTAAAGATCTATAAAGAATCAGAATCGGAGATTATATTAGGATCGGGAATTTAGTAAGAAATCGGTAATGGTATCAGAATCGGGAAAAATATTGGAATCGTCCCATTACTATTTTTAGCAACTGCCATAATTGCTTACTCTCAGGGGTTTGATCTTACTAGTATTATATTATTGATATTAGTGTAGATATCATTAGTTTTTGTCTTAAGAACTGCTTCAGGCACTATATGTATATATATATATATAGTCATCCATATACAGTACTGTTTCGCTGTTTCACAGTTCATCAGTGCGGCTAGACAAGCAATTACCTCAAACCAGGATTAAAACCCAACCGCCCAAACGACAGTCAGAGCTTCTAACCATTATGCTATATGGTTGCTGCTATGCGAGTTGTGAATTAACAGTGTTTTGACACTGTCCAGATACCTAAGCTCAGGTTGTTTACACAAAGAGCATCACTTAATATGCTAATGCTAATTTGTATATCACTTTCCAATATGCTCAATACACACATTTTGTGTGTATGAATTATATGCAATCGTTTATTTTAATTTTATAACAATTTTTTTTTATAAGTATAAAAATTGTTTATTTTCATGTTTGCTATGAAGCACATTATGTTCACCTTATCAATTTATAGTATACTGTGGGTGGTGCCTTCTACAATTCCCAAAAATTGTTTATCGTTTCGTTTTTTGTTGACAGAAACAGGTGTTCCTTTCTCTTATTGATAATTAGTAGTTTGTTCATTGAATAGTGACGTCTAGTCGTAAAAATGATCAGAGTAATGATGTAACAACCGTAGAAACGCAGTCCCTGTTTGTTTTATTTATTTTCTTGGTGATTTGACTAATAGAAACAGAGATGACTTCACATTCTCCAAAACTTTGAAATACTTCAGCACAGGATGAAATTGAAGGTAATACAACGGTCAGTTAGGATGGGACACCTTGAATAGTGTTATAAGATTGGGGAATGGAATTGGCAGGGAAAAAATGGTTTTGAAAGAATGATCTCTGCCTAAAGCTGCTTGAGGCAGATTAATGTTATGCTCCTGATGGGTACTACACTCAGGGTCAGCATAAACCTGAAAGTAATGACTACTAAAGACTGACTCCACATTCACCAAAGCACCCAAATTAGAAGATTATTATCAAATACAACCAACAGGTCATAATTAGAAAGAACTGCGTTAGTGTAGACAGTCTGATTAATAGGAAAGGTAGTGTAGGCAGGAGAGGCAAATAATCAACATTATTTAATATTATCTATATATATATAAAAGCGAAAATGTGTGTATGTATGTATGTATGTATGTATGTATGTTCGCTTTTTGTGTATGTCTGTAAAAGGCTTTTTTCGCTGGACTTTTTATATCACGTCTAAATGATAATATCTATGAGTTACGAACGGGGGTCGCCTGTCTATTTAATTTTCCCAACTTTTTTTTCCAGGTTTTTAGAGCGTCCCGTGTATCTTTCGCTTTTCAGTATAAAACAAGCGAAAACTGGCTTGCAGCCGCGTCACACGTCACACGACGTAAGGTTCTCGCACCCGTTAATTTCATTTTATAATCGTTAAATTAAGAGGTTTTTCATTCTTCTTCTCTAGTGGCCGAGATAGCACGATCTCAGGGTTTTTTTTCAATTTCGTTTCCATCTCTACGTCAAAGGTTCGGGGTTCAAGCCTACTTTCCTACTAAAACTTTTTTTTTCTTTTCCACCTCCAAACACCCGGCCAACGTTTTTTTTAACAGATGTGTTTTAATCACCCCTCCCACAACACACACCTACAAACACCCGGGCCACGCCAGGTATCCCCCCGCTAGTATTATATAAAAGGAACTTTGTGTGAGTGAGTGAGTTCCCTATGGACTCGGAAATGGATGGGGCGAATTTTCTAAAATTTTACATGAAGGTAATTGCGTGTTGTTATGGAGCTTTTGTGTCAGAATGCCTCTGAAAAAATCGATAATCGAAAAATCGATTAAAGAAGGAATAGTCCGATTTTGACCGAAGTTAACACTCTTATACAAGCTAACATCACAATTGCATTTAAGAAGTTTTATCATCGCACAAGCATAAAAGCGCAACTTATAAAATCATCTGTTGATTTTCTTATAAGAGAGGGGTGCGTTTGAAATCAATGTTTTTTTAGAGCACAATTGAATCATGTTACTGTATTTTTTTACATTTGACTTTGAATCAAGTGATTGTTTTTTTTTTTTGTTTTTGTTTTTTTTAATTCAATTTTCACCCCAAACAAGGCACAGTGCCACTTTGAAGCAGGGGACTACTATTAGGGACTTAATTAGCGGGGTCATTATGAAGGGAGATGAGTAGAAAGATGTTTGTTAACATTACACTTGAACTTCTGCATATCATTGCAGTTGAGAAAGCAGAATCCCGGAAGGGAGTTCCAAAGACCCGCAGTTCTGGGGAAGAAACTATTGGAGTAAAAGGCTTTCTTGCACCTAGGGATCTCTACTGTAAAGGGATGAGACTTAGTAGCTTGTCGGGTTTGTCGGAGGTAGTTACGTTGGGGAGGTACAAGTGTTTGCAGTTCGTCAGAGCATTCACCATTAAAGTATTTGTAGAACAGGCAGAGGGATGCAACATCTCGTCGATGGGACAGAGGCTGAAGCCTAGATAACAGTTCAGGACCTATCAAGTTGGCGACTCTCTTTTGAAACCTGTTCAGGAGCGAGAGACAAACAGCAGATGCACTAGCCCAGATGTGACAACAGTACTCCATACATGGGCGAATGGTTGCCTTATAGAGGTAGAGGATACTGTTAGGCGTAAGTAGTTTTCTAGCACGGTAGAGGGAGCCAACCTTCCTTGCAGCAGCTCTGGCAATGCTCTCAATGTATCTATTCCAGTTCATATTCCCTGTAAACGTTAGGCCGAGGAGTTTAAAAGAAGTACTGTAAAGATAATTTCATAAAATTCACAGTTGGTTCTTTGATAGGACAGAGGCGCGTTCGAAGTGAATGCTTATCTTTAGAGCACACTTGAACCATGATACTTGACTTTAAGTGAAACCATTATTTACAGATAATTTTATAGAATCAACAGTAGATTCTCTACAGTACAATGTAGATTTCAATAAAATGCAAACTAATCCACTGCAGTGAGGCATGTGAAGCTTCCTCCTGGCACACTGCAGGAGAGGGTCCTTAACTAGAGCAAGCTATCAATCGATTTGATGAAAAAAATGGGTAATTTTACCGATTTTGATGAGAATAAAAGTATAGGAGGGTGGAACATTTATTGATCCTTATTTAATCCCGGGCAACATTTGGCTTCCCTGCTAGTCAAATCATAAACCATATTATGTTTCAATTATCTATCTTTTCTTTGCTGTCTCTTTTGTCGATAAACTTGGAAAGTTTTTAACTTTCATGAAAGAGTCCAAAAGAATAAGAAAGAAATAATATGAACTGCATTTTTTTTTTTTGTTTGTTTGAAATTTCATCTTAATAGACCAGAATAATTTCTGCAAAAATTGAAATATAATTACAATTTCCCTTCTTTACAATTCTGGGTCAAAATATCGGAAATAATACAAAAACGTAAAACAAAACACAAAACAAAATGCAACCAACAAATTTTAGAAGATATCGTCTTCTCTATTTCTTCACGAACATTTTTTTTTTTTTTTTTTACTATTATTCTTTATGGTTAATTAACGCTCAGTTGAATGATGACGCGACAAAATAAAATTAGTTATTCATTGTTAATAACGATCTCGACGCAATCTGTTTTTTTTTTATGACAGACAACACTTGGTAAACGGTAGAAGTTCAAAGCGGTGATTACAAATTTTCAAAATGAATAATGAATTTTAGTCAAAAGACAAAAAAATATTTTTCTTAATTTTAGCTAAAAAAAAAAAAATGTATATGCTTCTTGCTCTTTCGACTGATAGGAAAATTCTTGCTTGTATAAAATAATACTTATATAATAGATTATCTACTAGAAGCAAATCAGCAGTCAATCTAAGCAAAATGCAACGTACAAGTTTGCTTATTTAACGTGACCGTTACACTTTAAATTTATAAAAAATGTAAAAGAAATATATTTTTTTTTTTTTTTGCTTAAAGCATTACCGATTGTTTCTATCGACAGGACAATAATATTATTCTGCCGAGTTCTTCAGATCGGTAGGATAATATTGTCCGGTCGATAGAAACAATCTGTAATGACTTAAGCAACTGCCAGCAACAATTGTAAAAGAGTAATAAAAAATGCAAGAGAGCTATATGCCCAGTCTGTTAAATCCAAGGTAGCTGATCAGCGGCTTGGTTCCCACCAGTTTTGGCAAATAACAAATAGGATCCTGAACAGAAGTGTGCGTTCTATCCCAACCATTATCAATGGACCAGAGGTCATCTCGTCAGCGTCAGACAAGGCCAAACTATTTGCAAAGAACTTTGCAGCTAATTCTACCCTATGCGACGAAGGCCATCAACTCCCCATATTTCCTCCTATAACACAGAACAAGCTAGGTAACATACAAATATCCGTGCATGAGGTCGCCAAGCTAATAAAAAACCTAGATTCCAGTAAAGCAACTGGCCCTGATGGCATCCCAATTATAGTGTTAAAAAAGCTTCAACCAGAACTTGCTCCCATACTTACGAAACTATTTAAGCGCTGCCTTAAGGAGAAGTGCTTTCCGACCCCCTAGAAGACCTCATCAGTTTGCCCTGTATTTAAGAATTCAGGTGATAAGTCATCTCCCTCTCAGTACAGACCAATAAGTCTCCTTTGTGTTATGAGTAAGTTGCTGGAATCAATATTAAATAGAGAAATAGTCAACCACCTCAGCAGAAATAACCTTCTTAGTGACACACAATATGGTTTCCATTCTGCAAGTTCTACCGCAGATGTGCTGACGGTTATATCCCACAGGATTAGTGAATCTCTTGACAAAGACTTCCTTTCTAGGGCAATTGCTCTTGACATATCAAAGGCCTTTGACAAGGTATGGCATAAGGGTCTACTTCACAAGATTTCCAGCTACGGTATAAGTGGAAATGTTTTCTCAATCATTAAATCATTTCTCTCCGATAGGCTCATAAGAGTGGTGGTAGATGGACAAAAATCGGAGGCCTGCAATATAAATGCTGGAGTCCCTCAGGGGTCAATCCTGGGTCCAACTCTCTTCCTGATCTACATCAATTACCTCCCTAAACACATACTTAAATCATTCGTTGACATCTATGCTGATAACATGACCATCTACGGCAACACATCAAAGGCTGTAAATGACAAAGTTCTCTCTGATTCTCTCTCCTCTGATCTCGAGCGCATGGTTCACTGGGGGAAGATGTGGCTGGTTACCTTTAATGCATCCAAAACCAAACTCCTATCCTTACATCATCAACGCTCTGATCCCCATCTGGCATCAATTGTGATGGATGGCTCTCGTCTGGGTGAGGCCCCGTGTTTTGACAAGCTTCTGGGTTTGACCTTTACTCCTGATCTGAAATGGAACACGTACATCAAGTCTGTTGCCAAGGTCGCTGGAAAGATGGTGGGATCCTTCTACCGCTCCAGAAGATATCTCACTACTGATGCAATTCTCTATCTATATAAAAGCCAAGTACGTCCAAGGATGGAATACTGTTGCCATATCTGGGCAGGAGCTGCCAAAAACAGCCTATCATGCCTTAACAGAGTACAAAATAGACTTTCTGGTTTAGTGGGGGATGCCCTTTTCTCTACCCTGCAACCCCTCTCCCACAGAAGAGACGTTGCCAGCCTGTCCTTGTTTTATCGTTATTTTCATGGCAGGTGCTTGTCTGAACTCCAATCCCTGGTCCCCCCTCGTCAATCTTTCATGAAAAACACCCGTTTAGCTGAATCCACTGTGAAAAATTTCCCCCACTCTATATCTGTGCCTAAATCAAAACGCGGATTCCATGATCAAAGCTTCTTTCTTAGAACTGCACGCCTGTGGAACTCTGTTCCGTCTGCCTGCTTCCCTCCGGACTACAACTTGGATGTCTTCAAGTCTAATGTTAATAAATTCCTAATGAACCGCCCCTTAAGTAAACACTTCATCAAATCTCCACACTAACGTAATGTACTTGCAATAACCCTTATCCCTGAGTGGCTTCCGGGCCTTGATAAGTGGTTATCACTGTGTAAAAAAAAAAAAAAAAATAATAATAATAAACGAGGATAAAATAATAAAAACATAATCAACTCTATTAAAGTATTGAGCACTTTCTTTCCGTTTTTCTTTCTTTTTTGACAAAAGCATTTATGACGTTTTCTCTTCTCGTCTTGACACCATCTTAAAAAGTCTCTCGCTCCTACATGTCCACCTCACCTGATTCACGTTTCTCTTTCTTCTGAACGCACGCTGGCCACAGCCGGGCTATACTCGCCTTCACGTCCGTCTCCTTCGGTGTCGACTTTTTTTTTTTTTTTCTCCCCTCGACCACTTGGTGTCCTTTTTTTTCTTTTTCTTCAAACGCAAGCTCAAGCACACTTGCCAATTTACATGCATGTTCAAACGCTGCCCCTGCTGGTAATACAATTGCTTTCCATCCGCCCTTAGCTGCTGCTGCTGCTGCTATTTTCATACGCGCTCATTATGCGCTGTCTTATTTATAAACTAACTTTCTATTATTCTGTCTCAGTTTTTATAGCTTAAGTTGAACTGATCAAACATCTAAGCACTGACTAAGTTAAAAATGTATCTATTTTAATGTTGAATTTAGCATTTATGAACTCTGTCTTTTACTAAACATATGCATGCAATAATAATTCTGATACCGCCTAATAGTCATCAAGCGCTATTAGCCATGTGTGTACCAATGGCTTACGGCACACGCTTTAAATCCAAACTTTTAGTTCAGTTCATTATTAAGATTCTCACTTGGTCTCTGCACTCACCTTTCTAATGTTTTTCATTCAACTTTATCCCAGGGATAAAGTTTCTATTTAACTCGTATAAAATTGCAAATAATCGGTTCATGCTGCGTCACAATTTGTTCAGCAACTATTATTATCATATCCCTCAAGAGCTTGTTGTCCATTTTCCTCACCCAAAAACCGTCTACTTTAGGCGTTGCTGTTTCAGATTCATAACAAGATGGGGTCTCCGTTTCTTGATAACAGTGTTTGCGACCATCATTTTCACGGCAAGACCGATTTATCTCTCTTTCTGTATTCCTATCATCATAATATCCATTTCCTCTATGCACACCCTCTAAATTCCAACATGACAATTTACATTTCGTGGCAAAATAAAACTAAAACAATTAGTGTGTTCCGCATAGATCATAAACACTGTCTATTCTTCGTCGAATCATCAGGTGGCAACAACAAATGAACAAAGCAGCTGAGGTGAAAAATGAGAATGTGCACGTGATGGTGATTGGACATTAAAAAAAAACACACGCACACACAGACACACAAACCAGTGCAGATCCAACAGAGATGTTAACAAGTTAAATTTCGGGCGTCAGAATTAGGGTCTCAGAATGTTCCTATTTACTTGTTTCCCCACGAAGGCAGAATTAGACACAAGGTCGGTTTTTAATATGGGGAAAATCCAGCTTCCCAAAAAGAGGCACTCTAAAAAGAAACAAAAATAAAAATTGCTTCAATCTAGAAGGATCTCTCATCTACTGATCGAGGTCAGAAAAGGCGAACTGTAGTATCCGAACAGATACTACACTTGGATCCTAATGGTGTTACTGTTTTCATGGTTTGGATAATGTTATTATTTCTTTCCAAATGTTGTTTATTTGTTTCTGTCGCCTAAAGATGGATCAATGAATAATCGGAAACGTTCATAACGTATAGCAAATATATCTTATATTTTTATTATTATTGTTTTGACACAAAAATTATTTGAAAGATTGAAAAAATTTTAAAAATCAGAATCAAGTGATGACATTTTATGCTTGACAATGTTTACAGAACTGAAAGAACTGAAGACACACACCGCACATATATTATAATATTCAAAATGAAATATATCCATATTTATTTTTAAACCTACAGACCCATGTGCTTCGAACTTACATTCGCATCAGTATAGAAAGCGATAATTACTGTCAGTCGAGAGATTCAAGGTCAGTAATAAAGTCATGCTTGTATTCAATCCCAAATTAACAGGAAATAACCCTAAAAGTGAGAGAATTACGTTGCAGTAACACCGATTAGAGTAGTATTAACAGAAAACAGTCAGATAGTATCCAATAATTCACACACATATTATTTATTTCAAAACTATATGCTAGATATTTCAGAGACGTGACATAGTTTTTAAATAAATAAACTGTATTTTAGCTCTTACATTTGCAATCGAGCACTTTATTGATTTCTTTTCAATATACACGTACACGCACACACACACCCTCTCTCTTTCTCCCCCCCCCGCTCTCTCTCTCTATACATATATATATATAGTGCACGCTAGAAAAAAATCTTTAAACATTTTCCATCTATACAATTAGGCTTCTGTTGAAATTTATGGGTTTTATGGTTTAAAACTATTTTCAGAAAACGTTTTCAATTCAATTTATTCCATTTGTCAAAATTAATCGAATCTTCTTGGCAGGAAGATGGATCTACAAGGGTTCATTCAGGTGCAATTTCTCTCGGTTGTAACTTCGCTTTAACTTTAATTCTGTTTTTAAGAATTGTGTCCATGAGTGGAAGAGAGAATTTTTTTGCTTGTTGACGTTTTTCTTTTTTTTGTACAGGCAAGATTTCGTCTGAAAGTATATTATTAAATGACCAGAAAAAAATTACATAGAATGATATATTATGTTAGTGTTAGTATGCTTCCACGAAAGAAAAAACAAATGAATTATTATGCCTATACGTCAGTCAGATATGTTTTATATATTTATATGTATAGCATCATAACCTAAACTCACGAATGGATCAGTGTGAATTTTGCAATATATATTCTAGACAATATTATGAGTAAAATATATTTAAACATCCGGTCATTTGTGAAGTTGACACGTAGGTGAACATTCCTGTTGAAAATATGCACATACAGACACATACATACATACACAACATTCACATATTCAGTCCAGATCAAACAAAATATACAAAATAAACAAATATATTTTAAAATATAATAGAGAAAGATAGTTTGCTTGAAGCATTGCTGATAAATATATATGGAGGAGTATAAGAACGCTATAGCGATGCAGGGAAACGGCTATTGTATTGGCATGACATATGAACAAAATGGACAAATGAAAGAAGGTCTTATTTGTTTTGTTATTTTTTAACGTCGTAAATCCATTTACTTTTTAAGATAATCACGATACAAATCAGTAAATATGAACTTACTGTTAAATATAACAGTTATATATTTTTAAATATTTTATAATTATATATACAGCGTGTCCCAAAAGAAGCTGACGGATTTTAAGTTTGATTAACCTTCTCGATATGTAAGTTATGCTAACCAATTTTCATATGTAGGTAGATGAGCCTCTCCGTGATGTTTGGAGATATAGTGATATATCATAGTCTACTTATTCTAATTTTATTTACACAACTTAATCAAGGGTATGTTTTTCACAAGGTTTAATTTTAATTATGAAAAATTATGTTATTCAAATGTCCACCATTTTCATTTTCACACTCTTGTGCTCTCTGCTGGGCATTGTCCAGCACATCACTTAATGTTTTAAGGCTTATGGCCCTACTTTTCTCCTCTATATTGTTTTTAAAGCATTTATTGTAGCTGGTTTGTTTGCGTATACCCGCTCTTTGAGGTAACCCCAAGGAAGAAATCTGCACATGTGAGATCTAGCGAGTGGGTTGGCCAATTTATCTCACAGCCAGGAGAAATTATTCGGTTGCCGAATATGTCCTGGAGCAGATTGCACCGTCCTGCTGGAATCACATTGATCAAGAGACTCCAACTTGACTTGATCTCCTTCTTACTGATGTGGATGGATCCTCGGCCACACTCTCTGCTAATCTCTGACGATTCTCATCACTTCTTGCCGTACGGGGTCTGCCAGATTTAGGGAGGTCACATACAGACCCTTGCTCATGAAATCGAGCCACCATAGCTTTTATTGCATTGGGAGTAAGGGAATTTCTTGTGTTGAAGTTTCGTCGAAATTCTCTTTGAGTTTCTGATATTGACTCATTCAACCGAAAATAGGACTCTACGATAAATCTCGACTCCTCGGTAGTGTTACGACTCCTGATGACCTAGGAAGGGTTACTCTAGATGATCTGAAAAAATAAAAGGAAAATATAAAAAATTAAGAAAATTATGTTTTTTTTAAACCATCAGCTTCTTTTGGGACAGCTTGTACATATTTATGCATCAATATTATATTTCTCTTAAATTGTTCTTCCGTCTGTCTATTCCACTTTTTCTTGGAAACAACTTAGCCGATCTGGCTGAAATTTTTTATGAGCCTTTAAAAGTGCAGCAAACTAAGTATTATGATATCCGTTTAATGCACAGTAAGGAATTAATAATGATTAGTATTTAATGCAGAAATAAGCACAAATTTAACCATATTCAATTATCAGTTTGGCACTCATTCCAAGTCAATCGGCTATAACTTTTACCTGGTTTTAACGGACTAAAGAAACTAGTATCATATATTAATGTTTTTTCATACGTCTCTCTATATAAAGGAAACTTGTCTGTGTCTCGCGGCATTACAGTTAAACAGTTGATCTAAGAGCAAAACTAACTGCAGGTTAAAGATAAGCATCTTTATGCCAATGTATTATTAATGTCAAAAATTCAAAATAATTTTTGTGTATCTAGGAGGACGTCGACACCTCCCTGCAAAAATTGCAAAATTAAAGTCGTCATCTCCCTTATCTGAATGGTCCTGTCGGTGGGGCATTAGAATACACCGACTGCCCCCCTCCCCTGCAGAGGGTAAAAGTCCCTCAATGGGGGTCCTGGATATGACCTTAAACTATATCCAGTGGTGAGGCCCCAGCTTGTGGGCTTTGGGGAGTGTGGAGCCACCCTTTAATTACCATTGCTCCCAGGTCCACTCTGACCCGGAGTGGTAGTTCCTGTTAGGGTTCCAACTATGGGTTAAATAGAAACCGACTTGAAAACAACAAATATATTCTATTAAAAATCTTTTCTTCAAAATCTTTGGATTCGGCATTAAATTACCCGAAAAGGGTTGATATGCCGTAAAACAAAAACAACCAACCAACCAACCCTTATCTGAAGACTGCTTGTGAAATTAATATCCCCATGAAACTTCCTCCTCTAGAGAAAGCCAGGTCAACCTGCGTAGGGTGAATGCTGCTGACATATATACTTTATCAAGAAGCCTTAAATAGGACCAAGATTCACCAACCCAAATATGATACATGGTCGGATATAGTAGATTTGAAGACATAGTGATTAGCATCAAGTGTTTGAAACGATAACGAGAACTGATTTTACGAAAAGCAGAAAGAACAATAGATCTTATATCTCGTAAGAACACCATGAATGATTGGATGGAAATGAAAGCCCAAAAAGTTTTAGAGTTGATTTCTTATTGAAAGCAGAGCCATCCAAGAGAATCACAGGAATAAAAAGAACACGCCAGAAATTTATGAAATTCAAACTTTAAAACAAATTAAAATAATGGAAGTTTCCATTAAAATGTTAGTGAAGTCACGCGGAACCAGATATTCATCTTACAACGTCAAAACTTTACCGACCCGTAGTTTCCATGAAGTTACATGGGTGTTTTTTTTGGGTTTTTTTTACAAGTGGTTCGCCACTTATCAAGGTCTAAAGGTCACTCGAGCATAAGGGTGAATGTAAGGTGGTAATTAAGTAATAATTACTGGTGCAGATTGAGTAGAATTTGGATTATTTAAGGGGACGGCTCAACAAAAACTTGTTTACATTGGACTTGAGTGCTGACATATTGTAATCGGCCGGGAATAGGCAAATGGAATAGTGTTCCACATGTGAACAGCTCTAGGATCTAGGAATCAAGCTTTGTTCATTGTTCAGGGAATGTGCGTTTAGGCAAGGATAGAGAGTAGGGAAAATTGTTGAAGCTAGTCGAGTGTTTTCGTGAAAGTTTGGCAAGAAAGGACAACAGGTTGGAGCTCAGATGAGCACTTGCCATGAAAATAACAATAGAGCAGTGACAAGAGAAAAGGGCATCATCTACTAGATTTCGAAGCTGGTTTTGAAGTCTATCAAGGCAATATAAGTGGCACCGTCATTCCCACCCAGATGTGGCAGCAGTACTCCATCCTTGGAGATACTTGGCTTTTATATAGATAGAAAATAATTGCATCAGTAGTGAGATATCTCCATGAGTGGTAGAAAGATCCCACCATTTTCCCAGCGACCTTGGCAACAAACTTGATGTACGTGTTCCATTTCAGATGAGGAGTAAAAGTAAAACCCAGAAGCTTGTCAGAACATGCAACTTCCCCTAGATGACTGCCATCCATTTCAATTGATGCCAGATGGGGATCAGAGTATTGATGATGTAAAGATAGGAGCGTGGTTTTAGATCAGAGGAGAGAGAATCAGAGAGAACTTTGTCATTTACAGCCTTTGATGTGTTGCCATAGATGGTCGTGTCATCAGCATAGATATCAACCAATAATTTTAGTATGTTTTTTGGGAGATCATTGATGTAGATAAGGAAGAGAGTTGAGCTCAGAATGGACCCCCGAGGGACTCCAGCATTAATACTGAGAGCTTCTGATTTCTGCTCATCAACCACTACTCTTATGAGCCTATCAGAGAGAAATGATTTAATAATTGAGAAAACATTTCCAGTTATACCGTAGCTGGAAATCTTGTGAAGTAGGCCTTTGATATGTCGAGCCATTGCCATAGAAAGGAAGCCTTTATCGAGACATTCACTAATTATATAAGATATAACCGTTAGCATCTTGTGAAGTAGGCCCTTATGTCATACCTTATCGAAGGCCTTCGATATGTCAAGAGCAATTGCCCTAGAGAGAAAGCCTTTATCAAGACATTCACTAATCATATGAGATATAACCGTTAGCACATCTGCTGTAGGTCTAGCAGAACGGAAACCATATTGCATGTCACTAAGAAGGTTATTTCTGCTGAGGTGGTTTACTACTTCTCTATTTAATATGGATTCCAGCAGCTTACTCATGACACACAGGAAACTTATTGGTCTGTACAGAGAGGGAGATGACTTATCACCTGAATTCTTAAATATAGGGTATACTGATGAGGTTTTCCAGGGTGTTGGGAAGCACTTCTCCTTAAGGCAATGCTTAAACAGTTTTGTAAGTATGAGGGCAAGTTCTAGTTGAAGCTTTTTCAACACTATAATTGGAATGCCATCAGGAATCAAGGTTCTTAATTAGCTTAGCAGCCTTACGCACAGGTATTTGTATGTTGCATAGCGTGTTGTCTGTTATAGCAGGAAATACAGGGAGTTGATGACCTTCGTCAGATAGGGTAGAATTAGCTGCAAAGTTCTTGGCAAATAGTTTGGCCTTGTCTGATGCTGACGAGATGACCTCAGGTCCATTGATGGTGGTTGGGATAAAATGCATACTTCTGTTCAGGAATCTGTTTGCTATTTACCAAAACTGGTGGGAACCAACTGGTGGGCTTTTATACAGATAGAGGATTGCATCGGCAGTGATATATCTACTGGAGTGCTGAAATGATCCAACCATTTTTCCAGTGATCTTAGAAACAGATTTGATGTATGTGTTCTATTTCAGATCAGAAATGAGGCTTGTCAAGAAATGGTGCTTCTCCAAGATAAGAGTCATTAATTGCAGTTAGGGCCAGATGGGAGTTAGAACAATTATGATGAAAAGAGAGAAGCTTGGTTTTAGATAAATTAAAATTAACCAGCCATCTTTTTCCCCATTGTACCACATGCTCAAGATCAGAAGAGAGAGAATCAGAAAGGTCTTGGTCATTGTTGGCCTTTGAAGTTGTGGTGTCTTCAGCATAAATGTCTACAAATGATCAGAGAATGTGATTTGATAGATTATTGATGAAGATAAAAAAGAGAATTCGGCCCAGGACGGAATCTTGAGGGATGTCAGCGTTAATACTGAGAGCTGATCTCTGCCCATCGATGACTACTCTTATAAGACTATCAGAAAGAAATGGTTTAATAATTGAGAGGACATTTACAGCTTTTCCATAGCTAGAAAATATTGTGAACGTGAAGTAGACCTTTAGACAATACTCTATCAAAAGCCTTGGATATGTCAAGATCTATTGTTCAAGAAACAAAGTGCCTGTCGAGAGATTGTGTGCCCAGCAGATGAGAGGAATAACCGGAAACGGCCAGCTAAGTTTTCCTTAACTGTTAAACCGCTATGAGCAAAATATAAGTGTAAAGAAAAACCATGGAAATACAATAAATACAAAAAAAGATAATATGAACCTACCGTAAGTCTAATGAAAAAATATTTCTTTTTTGCTTGTAAGAATTGGGGGGGGGGGATAAATGTTGTTTTATTTCGATGTTTGTTTCTATATTTTTTTATTGCTGAATAATTTACTTTAATTCTAAATTTAGTTTTCTTCCAATTTATATATAATGGTTATATAGATTGATTTCCTGGAGGTAAATTCAATGAAACCCGTGTGATTATAAAAGAGTGCTCAATGGAGGACAGAGCTGGTATATAGTCTGTTTATTATTCAAACATTATTGGTTACATATGTGCATACATGTTTTAGTGGAATCCTGATTCAAGGAGACCACCTAATCACACCAAAAAATAAAGGAACTATATTGAAAAGAGAGTCAAGATTACAATCGTTTCTTATCAGTTATTCTGCTGTCGTTTCTGCTTTGGAAAAAAGTCGGGTGTATACTTTTTGAATGTGAGCAGTACAGGTTTTGGAGGTATTGGATTGTGTAGTGGACTTTCGGTCAGCGTTCAAGTTGTGGATAACTTGGCAAAGACTAAAGTTACCTCTCATGAAAGAGGAGAACTATTTATGGCACAATGGGAGATTCCATTGTGCACACATGGGCCAGTCTATTCTTTGGATTATGATTGGCTGAATCACCTGATTGGATATGCTTGTACATAAATACAAGCCCTCAGTCCAGATCAATCTAGTGTCAGTCTTGTGCATGAGCTGGACCCTTGGTAAGTGTTGCTGTTATTATTATTATTATTATTATTATTATTATTATTATTGTTGTTGTGTGTTATTGACTACTACAGTTCTTTTGATTATTCTACAGGAGGGAGGTGTGGTGAAGGAAAGAGGTGGGGTGGGCGTTGAGGGAAGAAGGGGAAGTAAGATCTCATGTGGCCAAGCTGTAGCAGCGGGGGCGGGAGTATCGGTATTATTTTAACTTGGCGGTTATTTATTGGCCTAAGCTTTCACTTTGATCTGAAGTTATATTATGCCCTCATAACTGTTAATTCCCCTATCTTTGGTTTTTATGAGTGTTTTTTTTTTCTTTTCTGGCGGTATCTACATTATGCATCTATTTTATTAAGTCATATTTATTTATTTATTTTATTCCTAGCGTTTTTTATTGGTTCATTGTTTTCTCTTTTTCAAATTATTTATTTATTTATAAGATATATGTCCATATGATTAAATTAACGGACAGTGAGTAGATATGCCCTAAGTGTTCCTTGCACTGCATTGAGTGAGAGTTTTTGGCTTAGATGTAGAACAGTTGAAATCCTACAGCCTTTTGGCAGGAAAAGGCTACGAAAAACATGAGAAGAAGTGATAAGAATGGACCTGAAAACTCAAAATGATATGGCGAATTGGGGAATAAACATTTTATGTACAAAAATCGGGAATTCTGCCTTACATAGATGGGGCCATTGTTAGGGACGATAACTCCGATTTCTTCCTGATCAAATAACACAGCAAACAAATAATAAACCAGATTCTTTTATGAACACAAAAATATTTGAAAACCAAAACATTTATTGTATAAAAATGTATCGATCTATAATCGTAAAAACATTTATTGGAAAATCTGCATAAGAAAATATAATTTTAATAAAACAATTTTTGAATTAAAGTAAAATTAGACTTTTCCAAATAATTTAATAATTTAAATGAAACATTTTTCGAACTACAGCAACATTTGATTTTTAAAAAAAATGTTTTTTCCTTAAACATTTTTGGAATAAACCGAGAAGCGCCACCTGGCAACAGTTTAGTGAAAAAACAATGTCGCCGTCCGTATAATGCAGGAGCCCCCCAAAATTCGAATGATATATTTACAATGAAATAACTGGTTGTTAGTGTAAGAACCCCTGACTAGGTAATGTGGCAGATAAGCAGTTTTGCCAGTAGACCCCCCCCCCCCAAAAAAAAACGAACATTATTCACACTCCTAGAAAATGAGCCTACACCTTTTACAAAACAGCAGATCTGTCACCTAATTGGATTCGGGAATGCGGATTATAAAAAAAAAAATGTGAGGAAAAAGAAACGCGATGTGGATAGGGACCAAGATAAAAAGGGGCCTTATGACGTCATGCATACATTAGCTAAGTTGAATAAACCTGTGTGCTAACGCGAGAAGGCATATCCTCCTGGTCTTTATAGGAAGTGGAAGAGTTGATTGTTACTCCCAGGGAGAACATATAACAACAATAGGTTTTGTGCTCCTGGTGATATCTGATTTTGAAATCTTTGATATCAAAAGAAATGTATAAATATATTTAAAGAGTCAATAAATAATTTTGCTCCAAGATTCAGCAGATGTCTTGTATTTGGTTCTCTATACTCTGCTGCCTTTTTTACTAGACGGTATCGCCATATCAAGACACCCAACGATATTATCCTGATTACTGATACGATCTCAATGAATCACACGCACATAAGAACGAAAAAAAAACAACAAAAAAAAACCACGTATTCTTGCGAATCATCTTTTTTGTCATATTTCTGTTTTATGATATCTCAAGCGAACTCTTCAAGACTGCAAATGAGCAAAAATTACTTGGCTAAGACAAAATACAAAACCAAGAAAAGAAAAAAAAATTGCGCACCAATCATAATAAAAAAAAAAAAATCCGCAGATCAATCAGCATAAATCAAACAATATTTTAAACGAATAAAAAAAAATTGTTGAGAGAAAATCAGATTCCAAAGATAATTTCTGGAGCCTGTAAAAAAAAATATAACAGAACACGGAATGACATTTTAACGGGAAGATATTCGACTCTCAATAAATATATTGTTTATCACACAAGACACAATTCATTCGAGCAAAAACGAGTTTAGGACATTCTAGAGTTAATTTTACCAAAATATTTCGAGTTCAATCCCTTGTAAAGGATACAGAAAACACCCATCTAGCTAAAACCACTATCAGCAATTTCCCTCAATCTTTATCCGTGCATATAAGTAAACGGACATTCCATGAGCAGAGCTTTTTTTTTCTTAGAACTGCTCGTCTGTGCAACACAATATCGCGGAGCTGCTTCCCAGCTTACTATAGCATAGTTGTTTTTAAATCCAACGGAAACAAGTAATTGATTAACTGTCCTCTACAATAAATCAACTCCTATCCGATTTCCAACCATCACCGAGCCTCATGGTGTTGTCTCATCTGAAACCGATTAACCCTTATCCTTGAGTGACCTCTAGGTTTTAATAAGCGGTGAATCTATTGTATAAATAACCTTTTATATCCAGAACATTATCGCGCATCGTCCTAAGAACAAATTCAAGGTCTCCAGTTCGGCTCTTCTCGACAAACTCAATGAAAAACTTTTTTTCTCTCAATTCAACAAAACATGTTATTACTTTATTTTCTTCTCATGCCCTGTGTTGACCCCATTTGACCTGGGGGGCAGATTCTGTTTTTCAATTTTGGTGTCATGATGACCTGCACTTAATGTGCCCATGTCAAACTTTATACTAGCTGACTCACATGCTATTTACATAGTGGGCCTAATATGTAACACAAACTCATCGAATATACCTAAAAGAATATGAAACGTAAAATCAGAGCTGTAGATTAAATAAAAGGTTCGGTTTTACAATGTTATAAAGGTTAATAACGACAGAAAAATAATCCTAAAGATAATTATTTAAATGTATTCAGTTAATGGGTTGTAAGTCCAGTTCCTGATAGAGGAACTCTAAGTAAAATAAATATGCGAGATTTCTAAAGAATGTGGTATAAGAACAGTCTTTTGTCTCTCTATCCCCTCTCTCTTGAGGTGGATCAAATAAAACGTTTAATTCAACAAGTCTTACTAAATTAAAAAGATTGCAAAATATAATTTCTAGATCTTAAAAAAAAATGAAAAACTTAAAATAAATAACATAGAATACCATTTTAAACCTAAGTCTTAGGCTATCTAATTTTTGCACCCCCCCCCCAACAAAAGGTCTGTAAATTCACCCTAGTCCGTTCGTCCGTTCATACTTTTCTCAATAACTAGGTTTCGGAATTTTTTGAAATTTTGCACAAACATTAAACATGATATGAGTAAAAAGAACGGATTTTCGGGGGAAACTCCGGTTGTCCCCCTATTGGTGCCTTTTAGGTTAAAATGGCTAAAATTGACAATTCTGTGCTTATTAAAAAAAAAATTGATGGCTTAGATTTTTATAAAACTTACTGAAAAGTTGTAACCAACGGATTTCTATATAATTTTTTTGTCTATTCTTCACAATAACTCCTGTGTGTGCTCCAGGGGCTCTGTTATGGTTAATAAAAACACTCCAATTTTAGGACTATTTTATTATATTTGTCCAAAATTTTCTTAGTATGTCTATTTAGCAGTTTTGCATGGTGCTAAACTCAAATTAAGATATGTTAAGGCCTTGAGGACTTTTGGAGCTAAATGGGGGGTGGGGCAAATGATGGATTTAGTCATTTCTGTTTTTTTTTTTTTTTTTTGCATGATACAAAACTCAAATTTACGTATGTTAAGGTTTAAAACTGCACCGTTTGTTCATTGACACTAGGATTTGACGTCCCCTGGGGACTTTGGGGACTAAATGGGTAGTTGAGGGAAAAAATGCTGAACTTAGTCATTTTATTAAGCCTCGTTCACTGTGCATTCACAGGGGACCATGCATGCTTCACTTGTTTATTTTTGGCTATGGACTTGAAATGTTTGTAAAGACAAAAAATTGATTAGCATACACAAATTGAAAAGAAAAAGTTATTTATTTCAGTTATAAAGCGAAATATTGACTCTCCTAAAAGCAAAACATCGGATACATGTGATATATTTTAGAAATCAGAAGGCTATACATTCAAGATAATATCTACACATTATGGTAAGGAGCAAAGCAATTCACACAAAGAATTAGATTGCACTTTCAGTAATGTTCTATTGTCGGATAAAAGTTATCTAAAGTTTGTGTAACGTCTATATAATTTCTGGTTGCACCTTTGTCACATACATACGAAAATTATATACACGCTGTTAATTCTTTCACTGTGGTATTTAAAATCAAAACAGACCAACTTGTTAAGTCAACAACAACAAAAAAAAAAAGTGAGAGAAAATTAATTTGAATTCGGTACCATTCAAAACCCCTATTTATACACTAGTATGATTTTTTGGGAGAAAAATGAAAACGAGCCCTAAAAAGAGGTGATTTTTCCCCTTAAAACACCCCGGGGCTCAAGCCCCACAATACATGTTTATCTATTTTTATCAACTGATGGCATATGATAAAAGAGAGCGATGGAACGAAATGTGGTCGATATGGATGTTTTGTGGTAAGAGTCGGTGGCGGTAGAGACGTCGCCCACACTAGCCGTTTTCTGTTCTGTCATTTTATATTTACATATATAAACATTCCTCGATTTGGAATATTTCCATTGTTTGCGGTTAATATTCCAACTGATATCAAAGTTTAGAACGATCCCATTGTTTACCTTTTAGGTTATTTACCAGGACATTTCAACTCTCCATCAAGAATGCCGATTCATTACTTTGTTTTAATTGAATTACGTCAGCAATCAGATTTAACCTCTGGCTTTGTCCAAATCCTAAATTTACGCGTGTGCAATACATTCAATGCTTTCGGTATTGCCCGTCACCTATCTAACAGCCTACTATTGCAAGACTCATGTATATAAGTTCATACATTATTGAACAAATACAATTCTAGCAAATTTCACAAGAATTTTTAACACGGTTCCAACAATTCTTGGAGAAAAACTTGATGAACATAGATTAATTTTATCCTTTCTACAGCGTAATTAAGAATGAAGAAGATCGGATGTTATATCGACCGAAACATCGTGAAAATAACACTCAAGATGAAGATGGTCGTCCAAAGAATCCAAATAATACAAATAATTAATCTTAATCTTCCAAATTCAGAAATGTAAAGCCTTTCATTTTTTTTTGTCATAATGATATTAATATTTTTTTTGTCATAATGATATTAATATTTTTTTGTCATAATGATATTAATATTTTTTTTGTCATAATGATATTAATATTTTTTTGTCATAATGATATTAATATTTTTTTTGTCATAATGATATTAATATTTTTTGTCATAATGATATTAATACTTTTTGTCATAATGATATTAATATTTTTTTGTCATAATGATATTAATATTTTTTTGTCATAATGATATTAATATTTTTTGTCATAATGATATTAATATTTTTTGTCATAATGATATTAATATTTTTTTGTCATAATGATATTAATATTTTTTTGTGATAATGATATTAATATTTTTTGTGATAATGATATTAATATTTTTTTGTCATAATGATATTAATATTTTTTGTCATAATGATATTAATATTTTTTTGTCATAATGATATTAATATTTTTTGTCATAATGATATTAATATTTTTTTGTCATAATGATATTAATATTTTTTTGTCATAATGATATTAATATTTTTTTGTCATAATGATATTAATATTTTTTGTCATAATGATATTAATATTTTTTTGCCATAATGATATTAATATTTTTTTGTCATAATTATATTAATATTTTTTTGTCATAATGATATTAATATTTTTTTGTCATAATGATATTAATATTTTTTGTCATAATGATATTAATATTTTTTGTCATAATGATATTAATATTTTTTTGTCATAATGATATTAATATTTTTTTGTCATAATGATATTAATATTTTTTTGTCATAATGATATTAATATTTTTTTTGTCATAATGATATTAATATTTTTTTTGTCATAATGATATTAATATTTTTTTTGTCATAATGATATTAATATTTTTTTGTCATAATGATATTAATATTTTTTTTGTCATAATGATATTAATATTATCTTGTTATTCTTGATATTAATATTATCTTGTTCTGTTTCAGAAATGAATTATCATCTCGTCCAGTCTCAGATCAACAGCCTTAACCTGCCTGTCATTGTAGCATGGATTGGACATTATTTAACAGATTTTGTCCGACAGCGTGCACAGCGAGGACTACCTGTTCTTTTTTATGATTGGTGGCCCAGCCCCCTGACTCTGAACCACAACTTCACTCAGATAAAATTCCCTTCATGCCCCTATGATCCGGACCCTGTCTACTGCAACTTCAAGCTGAACCAGCTGACCAAAATGACATCTCCAGCCCTGGCAACTGTTGCCCCTCAGGCTTATGAAGCTGTGTCTCGCATGTCTTTCACCCAAGATGAATATGCAGACTTGCTACAATTCTACAGTAACGCTAAAAGTCTACGACCCAGTATCCGCGCAAGTAAAGTCGCTTGCAGCTGGGTAAAAGAACATGAGAACATTTGGAAACAATGGTTTCCGAAAAATATTTCAACTCGAAAGAAAATATATCTTGGTGGATTATTCCCTCTTAGTGGACCCTTTTGGACACAACCTGGCCTTGTGCAGAGTGAGTACTTCATTTTATTTAGTTTTTCTTTTTTCTTTTGCGCTTTTTGTATTGCAGTCACCACTTATCAAGACCAAGAACCATTCGTGGATAATTATTAAGGAGATGAGAATGGTTACCAGCCGAAACATTAAAAACACTTTGTTAATTTTATTTTACTTTGTTTTTTATTGAGGTATTGGTTTGTCTATTTCAGCTGTGTATGAGTTAACTTTGTAACTGGATGGGGCAGATTAATTTTCTCAGTTTGGACACGGGACAGAGCCCTAATTATAGGCATATGTGCTACTTAGAGCCATACATGTTATAGATATATTCAACTATTGACTTATATTCGTTTATCAATCTGATAGAAAAAAATATACTAAAAGAACAAAACTAAAATGGAAATTCAAATTATCTTCGTTAATACGACATTGCAGCAACAAAGACATTTATTCTAAATTCATAGATGCACAATTGAAATTTAAAATTTGAACGGCTATGCTTGTTTCATTGCTATTAGTTTCCTTATAAAATCAAATACTCACAGAACGAAACACATGAAGATTATCAACATTTATGATTAAAATGATACTATGGATCTCACAGGACGCGAACCTGGCATTAAAAAAAATTACTAGGAGGGTTCATCGCTATCAAGGCTCCAAGGTCACTTGAGTGTTAGGTTGCCGGTGAAGCAATGCTAAGATAATCTCTAATAGTGGAGTTTGGGTAGAGTTTAATTATTAATGAGCATGGCTCAATAAGAATTTATTTACATGAGACTAGAAAACAACCTTGTTATAGTCAGCTGAGAAACAACTCCACGATATTGTGTTCCGCAGACAAATAGTTCTAGAAAAGGAACTTTGCCTGTGGAACTTTCGATTAGTTTTAGGCACAGATAGAATGTAAGGAAAATTGTTAGCTGTTGTTATAGATAGACGAGTGTTTGCTCTGAATGCTCTACAGAGAGAGAGAGCATAGATAGAATGTTGAGCACCTGCCATGAAAATAATGATAGAGCACAGAGTAACGTCTCTTTTGTGAGAAAGAGAAAGTTGACCCTTCTCTGTTAGCTTCGAAATGCCATGGCATAAAGAGGTTTTTTGCTTTATTTTCCCCTTAATTTTCCTTATTGTTTTGATAATATAATAAAGTTATATGTTACTTTTATTCTTCCTATTTAATTTAATATATATATATATATATATATATATATATATATATATATATATATATATATATATATATATATACACACACAGGCACATAATATTTATTTTAACACTATATATACACATTTCACAACCGTGCCAGTGGTTTAATTGAGTTGAATCAACAATAAGAGGTTGGAAAGAGTCAGTGCAAATTCATCAGCGATTTTGAAAAACTGAAACAATGCATTATTTCAATTTTTCAAAGTCATTGACTCTTTCCAATCTCTTATGGTTGATTCAACGCAATGAAACCACTGGTACAGCTTTGAAATATTATATATATATATATATATATATATATATATATATATATATATATATATATATATATATATATATATATATATATGTATATATATATAGTGTTGAAATGAATATTGTATCTTCAGCTCTCACATCCACGATCGAGCACTTTATTGGATTTTTTTCACCGCCTCCTTACACACTATATATATATATATATATATATATATATATATATATATATATATATATATATATATATATATATACACACACACAACACTTTAGTATTTTTTCTGAGTGCATTTCAAATAATGTATAAAAAATAAAACAGAAGAGACTCCCAGAAACGTTGCTGCAATCAGCTCTCGAGTTTCTTATAACTTTAATTTACGATGATTTATAATAATTCGAATATTATAAAGATCGAATGATGGGTCGGAGATGAGCGGTCGCTTTGCATTATTCAAATTTTTCCACTTTACTTGGTTAGCATCTTGAACCTTATAAGCACTGGCCTTTTACCAGTTCATTACTTTGCTACAATATTTTTTAAAACGTTCGTAAATAATGTTTACCCAATGCAAGCATGAGAGTTACACTGTTCAATTTGTTGGACACGTTTAAAAAAACAGGAAATACCGTTTGACTGTTAGATCACCTTAAGGAAGATGAATAATATTTTTTTTTAATGAAAATAATCATGATGTTAACCCGTTACGTCAGGGTGAAACAATATAAGGCAAGGATAAATGCAGTTCCTGATATTCAACCCTTGTTACACTGAAAACTCATGCAGGCCTTTTCTATGTTAATCCAATCTTATTTTATTTTTAGACGAACATTCTGTAGGGGCTCGGTGTAAAGGTGCACAGCTGAATATTGCGATGTATTTCCGATTTCTTCAGCTTTCCAAGACCGATTCAGTGTTTTCCGAGGAGGCAAGAAATAGAATCAAAGCAAATAAGAATCGAAAATACAATTCCGGATAATTTAGTGTCTTTATTAGATGAGGCGAACAGCCAGAAGCAGAAGCAATTTTACAGCCTGCAGATAATGAAACTATCTCTCTTTCTCTATCTTTTGCTTATAGATCTAGCTATAAGAATAGTTGTCCCAGTGTAACGTTACACGTGTCTATACACGAGATCCAACACGTTGTAGCAGAGTACGCCGCAAGGAACATAGGACAAGTAATAACTCAACTCATTTTTTTTTTTTTTTTTTACAACGAAATTTATTTTCTTATTCTCCTATCTGTCCTGGATATGATCTTAAAATATATCCGGTTGCGAGGCCCCAGCTTGCGGGCTTTGAAAAGTGTGGAGCCACCCTTTAATTGCCATTGGTGCCAGGTCCACTCTGACCCAGAGTGGTAGCACCTGTTAGGGTCCCAACTATGGGTTGAATAGAAACCGACTTGAAAAAAAACAAAATATCCTGTTAAAAAACTTTTCTTCAAAATCACTGGATTTGGCATTAAATAACATGAAAAGGGTTAATATGCTGTAAAACAAAAACAACCAACGAACCAACCAACAGTCTCTTGCCATGCGTTACTTCTCGTTATGGCGATGACATCACCCACATCTCTCACGTGATCCCTCTATTTTACCTAGATTTTTCTTTTTCCTCACTGTTATGGTGTTAATTGCTAATGAAAACGAAAGGAACACAGGACTTTCAGAAACAAACATGTATTCACATATATTACAGGCAAGGCGGGTTGAGCAATATCATTCCTCATCTGTTGGGCGTTTGCGCACGATCTCCTTGGCCGCGTACCAATCTCTGACTGCCGAGCACTGGTACTCGTAACCGGAAGTGACGTCATCAGAGGAAGTGACGTCATGAGATAGTCTATTAATCCCATGGAGGGGCGTCTCTTTGACGTTATTTCATACACAGTTCGATATTTGCATATGTGCGTCAACGCTGTTACAGCATTCCTCAACTCAAACAATTTTATGCACAGGATTAACTCCAAAACTAATCAACCAATCGTTATGAATTTGGAGATGCAACTGCTAGGCGTACATGTTCTCTATGTGGTCTATATTTTGTTTTAGTTTTATGGAAAAGAGGTAAAAATAAGTTAGAAGTCCTTCATGCAAATTCAGATATCTCCGATTTTTGACAAGAAGTACTAAACATATTCCCCAGATTATAGTCTCTTTGAGGGCATTTTAGAGTGGTTTCAGCGGGCATAATATGAGCAAAACATCCCATTTGAAAATGCAAATATTTCAGATTTGCATTGAATCCAATAAAACAAGATTCCATGAATTTCAATATTCTCTTAAGACCTCTTAAGCTTAAGTCTTGAAATTTAGACAGAAATTTCTAGAACCTAAATCATATAAAAGATGGGAATCAACATCGGAATAAGGATTCTAAACATAAGGTTTTGTATTATCATATTTGGCATTAGATTTTCATGATTTGACATAAAATTGGTTCAAAGCTTTTGTTGAGAGGATTCATTTTACCCATCCTAAGACAGGTATCTTCTATTATATATATATATATATATATATATATATATATATATATATATATATATATATATATATATATATATATATACACACACACACACACATACACAATTTATTTTGATTATTAGATATTATTATATTGCATTCTAACCTATGCTGAGGATGGCTTAAAGCTAGAAACATGCATATATACATGTATACCATTTATGCATGTAATAATATTTAATAATAAAAATAAATACGTACCATGAAAAATAAGGGGCGACTCATTCATATATATGTATATGAATAACAATAAGAGCTCATAGCTTTTTAAAAAACGATAGCGAAAAAATATCAAAACAGCATTTCAAACTTGTTAATTTTACTAAAAAATGGCAACAACAAATCTTATACATGCAAGTAAATATATATATATACATACATATATATATAAGCCTGAAGAATCCTAGACTGGATGAAACACAGAATATTCAGCGTAGCTTAATCGCCATATATATTTTATTACTTACTAACTAGCTCTACCTACATATTGAGCACTGTTGAAGTAAATACTTAAAGTTTACGCATAAATTTATACTTTCGTATATTAATTTATGTGAGTAAATAAAGTAGTTATATATATATATATATATATGAACGATAAATTTGTCACCTTAAAAAAAACAACAATACAGTTTTATTTTAAAACTTTTAGTGAAAAAATCAATTCAGGTAAAATGATTATGTAGTAGAGCTGACATCTATTCAATGCAGCCGCCTTCACCTCAATCACTGCCTTGATACTGGTCCAGAACTGGGAGTATGCCTTTTCCACAAGCTGATATACTCGGCGGATGGCAGCGATCAGGCTCGCTTTGGTGATGTGGGTGGTCATGTTGGTGATATTTTCGATTTATGACCAACCGAAGTAGTCCAGCATGTTCAGGTCGGAGAAGGAAGGGTAGGCCAATGAGAGAAGAGTACAAAGTTGTAGCTCTCCTTCTGAAGCCAAGCCTGAGTTTCTTTGGACTTGTGGGTTGGTGCAGAGTCCTGCTGTCACAACCAGGTTCTGCCAACGGCCACCTGATTGCTGCAGGGGATCACAACACTCTTAAGCACATCCAGGTACACCGTGGTGTTGATTTTGAAGCCGATTTTGAAAATGTGAAATGGCATGATGTGGCTCTCACTTGAAACAATATCAAAGACGATAATTGTGGCCAGTAACTGTTCAGCTGTGCCCTAAAACGTTGAACCTTCTGGATTTGCATTTTGAGGATGCTGGCAATGGTCTTGTTGCCATAACTTGGATTGGTAGAGAGCATGAGTTGTACAGCAGCGCATCTCTAATCTCTCTCACTGAATACTGTGTCACTTACAGACATGATAGAAAGTTTCTTTCTCTCTTGAGGTTTGTGCCTGACTAGACAACTAGTAAATGGTCTGAAAAAAAAAAAAACTGTTTTCATCACATGGAAATGGCGTCTTTTCTAGGACGATAATTTTATCATTCTACCCTGCATGTATATATATATATATATATATATATATATATATATATATATATATATATATATATATATATATATATATATATCAAGGCCCGAACGCCATTCAAGAATAACGGTTAACAAGTTTGTCAAGAAGGTGGTGAGACAATCACAAGCCCCAGCTTGCAAACGTTGGTTGACACTGGTAGAATTTTAAAATAATATATTACATATGTTTTTTTTTGTTTTTTTTTTAGTATTTACTTGAACAGTGCTCAATATGTGTGTAGAGTTTAGTAGAACTATGCGAATATACTTATGACAAGTAAGCTACATAGAAACGTTCATGTTCCGTTCTTAAGGGACGTCACTCCTTTTAATTTTCTTCGTTAGACCTGATTAACTTGCGAGCAGCATGAACATTCTCATTCCCATGCATTTCTTACTGTTCAATCGAAAGTTCTTATGGTAAAATATCTCTGTTTAAAATTTAAGCTGACCATTTAAGAAATTTTGCACTTTGATCTACCGGGATTTATTCATAGAAAAACAATGATTTTTTTTTTTTTTTTTGCCAGATTGTCTACAAAATTCATTGATCAGATTTTTTTCTTTTGATTCTGTCTGGGTTCCTGGACATCATTTCATTTTTAATATTGTTTTAAAATCTGATTCCCTTTTTAGGACATTGAAATTTTCACAGTTTGCAATTTTTATAATACCTAACAATTCTTTAGCAATTTTATACTTTTGCTAACTAATGTTACCTCTGAAGAAAAAAAGTCGTAATTTTTGAAACCTCATGAAATAAGGAAATAATTTTTTGTATTCCTTGTTTTTGAACAATGACTTTTAAAAATTTTCATTTACATTATTTAATTCTTTTCACACACACACACACACACACACACACACACACACACACACACACACACACACACACATATATATAAATTTTATTAAATTAAGGTAAACAAAGTTACCATAAGTCGCCACAATAAATGTATTGTTTCAGTCTTAAGATACATCGTTACGCGACAATATACCTTTGTTCTTATTCGAGGACAGTTCTTTTAATGTAAATTGTTGACATTCACTACACAGGTGCGCGTTTTGACATAATTTTAGTAATGAATATCAATTTCATTAAACGATCATTCATATCTAGATGATTTTTTCTCTTCTTTCTATTTTTCTATTTTTTTTTCTATTTTTATACTCGTTCTGCATATTCATTAAAAGAACTGGCCTCGAATAAGAAGAGAGGTATATTGTCACCTAACTGAAACAATAGATTTATTGTAATGACTTATGGTAACTTTGTTCACCTAAATTGAATAGAATAATATCTTGCTCTTTTAAATTCAATGATTTTTTTACTTTTGGATATTTTTAAACTGAAATACATAAATAAATATATATTTACATCTTGAGAATATTGGTAGGAATCCTTCATGTAATATTGAAGCATATTTTGCAAAATTCTTGTTTGCTTCACACTGGATCAAGTCTGAGCGACTATCACTCAAAATTGTACCTCACACCATAATCAAGAAACCCCCATGTTTCAGCGTTGCTGCAGTCTTTTTAAGCCAAGCCCTTGCTAAGGGAACCTCCATACCCTTCCACTGTCAGAAAATAATGCAAATCGTGACTCATCAAAGGCAATGATATTGGTCCCCAAAAGGTCATAGGTCTCTCCACCATCTTACGAGCTCAATCATTTCTGCACTTGATATTGGCAAGACGAAGAAGAGGTTTCCTTTTCGTAGCTCTATCATAGTAGCCCAACTTGTGACAATACCTGAAATCTGTTCTGGAATTGACACCAGCTTGTGTTGCAATCTCAGAGGCTTTGCATTGAGGATCCTCTTATATATTTCTTTTCACAAGATGCAAGGTATTTTGAGAGGGCCCAGGGCGACCTGTATGGGGTTTCGTGCACTCCTTGTCCTCTATTGTAAATTATATGATCACTTTATTAACAGTAGAAAGGGGTATTGAAAAATTTCCTGCTATTTTGCATTGACTAAGACAACCTTCATGTTGACCCATACAGAAATTCCGATAGGTCTGATGCTCTTTTGGTTCGTGGTATGCCTCACTGTTGTTAGATGCAATTTTAGTGAGATACTCAAAGCTATTTCAACACTATTCTTATCTGTAAATATAGAAAATATTTATTTTAGTATTTATTCTTTTCTGTCATATCTGTATATATATATATATATATATATATATATATATATATATATATGTATATATATATATATATATATATATATATATATATATATATATATATATATATATATATATATATATATATATATGTGTGTGTGTATGTCATGGGGTTAAATGGTAATAAGAACGAAGGAACACAGGACTTTTAGGAACAAATATGTATTCACATATATTACAGGCAAAAGCAGGTTGAGCAATACCATTCCTCAACTGTAGGGCGTTTGCACACGACCTCCTTGCCCACGTGCCTATCTCCGACTGCCAGGCGCCGGTACTCCTTACCGGATGTGATGTAACTAGAGAAAGTGACATCATGAGATAGTCCATTAATCCCATGGAGGGGCGTCTCCAACAATATATATATATATATATATATATAAACGATTATATCTATATATCTGTGAAAGTGTGTGTGTCTGTCTGTGTACATTTCCCTATGCAATAACTCTGCCAATTTTTAGTCTGCAGACTCGAAATTTGATATACAGGGTACTGAGATTTGGAAAAATCTTTGTAATCCGTTTTCGGCCAGGAATTTAGCTGTTAAGGGGTCAAAGTTCAAGGATTTTACCTTTGAGAACTCTACCAAACTCCTCCGACAATTTTGGGTATAAACACTTGAAATTTTACATATACGTTCCTTGGACATGGATCTAACTTTATAATTCAATTTGAGCCGAAAACAATAAATGTTAAGGGGTCATAATAGGGGTAAAACTTTTAAAAAATTGACCTCTGCGGTGTCTACCAAATTACTCAGACAATTTCTGGTCTAAACATTTGAAATTTTACATAAAGTGTATTCAGAGATAGGGCAAGCTTTTTAATCGGTTTGGGTCCAAAATTTGAGCTACCAATACATAAATGTATGTATGTATGTTTGCTTGTCTGCCTAAAACTTTCGACAGAGGCGACGGATTTTCACACGATCAATGTTGTTTTGAAATTCGACCCTTCAGACGACAAATATCGAAAAAATTGGCTAAAAACATTAATTTATTCACCCTCAACTGGGCACTTTTCTACAGAGAGGGGTCGCCTTTTTCACTGATATTTTCGAAAATCATCCACACCGATTGTCTAGCCATAATTTAAACCTACGTCACTTCCGGTTTGACGGTGGTCGTAACAGCAAAGACGTCAGGATTTTTTCCCGTTCTTTTCCTCCTTCACGGTACGGGTTCGAGCCTGCCTTTCTACTATCACTTTTCTTTTTTTTTTTTTGCCTAACACACACCTCCAAATACCTGGGCAACGCTGGGCTGAAATGCTAGTTTTGGAATAAATATTAATAATTTTTAAGCTACAGACATGTGTTATGATCTTATGGTCTCTTCAGTATAGAAGATGATAATTACTGCTAGTCAAGGAATTCGATACTATTGGTAAATTATCACAGCACTTATTAATCAGACAGGCGAGCACACACAGTAAACATTCAGATATTATTCAAAGAAACAAACAAAAATCAACTAAACACCATGAATAAATATTTGAAGATATGAACAACTTAAAACATAAGGACTTTTCTTTTCAAAATTACTGGATTTGACAATAACGCTAAGAGTGTACATATGTTGTGAAGCAAACCAACCAAACCAAGGAGGCAAATCAACTCGAATATTTACATTCAAACCTTTTCGCAAGAAGGTGTACTTTATTGTGTGAACGGTGTAGTAATTATACTTGTACAGATTGCAAGATGAAAAGGCGAACATCCTCAAGCAATTATATTGACAGTTCTTAAAGAAGAATTTCTTAGAACAGAGGGACATATACAATGCTCATCTCACAATTAGCCCGGACAGCCTTTTCATGCTCTCACGATGACATTCAAACATTTCTGAAAAGTTTTACACAAACCAAAAGCCAATGTGTACCATTCCTGTGTTTGGAGATTGAACATGTATATTCATTGCTGTCTTGAATATCGAATTTACTCTTGAGTCTTAGGTGTATTATCCTCTATTGATCTCAATGGCTTTAATCAAACGTCTATGAGGTGTCAGATGGCAGGTTGAATGCACATTGGCACAGAAGTGAGTATCTTGTAAGTAAACGAACTTTAATTAAAACATGATTATTGTCCAGAATCCTCTTTATATTAAAAAAAAAATAAAATAAAGAAAAATCTCTATGATGTACATACCCGCGACAAAAATATCATATTCTAAAAATCACATAAATTGATCAAGTAGTTTTATTTTTATAAAGAAAACCGTTTTAAAGCGGTTAATGGGAATTCGTCGGTATTACATAAATCTTGCAATTTTGAATTATTGAGTTGTATCCCTTATTTTATATTTTTTTTGAAAATATTGAATAAGATGCTTGCTTTATAGTTACTCTAAAATTTGACTTTCTTATTTAACAATAAAACTAATGGATAAATTTACGTGCTTTTCGACATATAATATTTTCGTCGTGAGTATGTACACCATACTAATTTTTCTTTATTTTAGTTTAGGTAATCCACATTATTGCATTAATATATGGACTCTTCCTGACATTATGAAGGGTGATAACGGTGTTTACGGAGTGTGCTATAACAAGAAGCAATCTCTGGTAACTCATCACTGCTGTACTATCAGTAAATATATCATTTTGTTAACTACCTCCTTGTTGTCTTATTTTTTCCAGATCTTTAAAGCCAATAATATTGCAACAGAAGATATTGGATTGTTTGGACTACTGTTATCGACTTGGTTGATATTCTAACTATGTTTCAGTCAGTTCATGTTTTTTTTTTTTTTTTTTTTATTACATTTTCACCCCAAACAAGGCACATTGCCACTTTGGTGTAGGGGGCTACTATCAGGGGAAACATCTACTGGGGTACTATGTAGGGATTAGGGCAGCGAGATGTTGGTTCACGTTGCACTTGAACTTATGCATGTCAGTACAGTTGGGGAAGCAGTGACCTGGAATGGAATTCCAAAGTCTAGCAGTTCTGGGGAAGAAACTACTGGAGTAGAAAGATCTTTTACATCTAGGGATCTCTACAGTGTGGGGGTGGGATTTTGCAGCTTGTCGGGTCTGTCGAGGGTGTTCATGTCGTGGGGGCACAAGTGCTTGCAGTTCTTCAGAGCATTCACCATTATAATACCTGTAGAACAGGCAGAGGGATGCAACGTTTCGACGATGGGACAGAGGCTGAAGTTTAGAGGCCAGTTTAGGGCCTATCAGATTTGCGACTCTCTTTTGAACCCTGTCAAGGAGCGAGAGACTAGTAGCCGATGCACCGGCCCAAATATGACAGCAATACTCCATACATGGGCGAATAGTGGCCTTATAGAGGTGCAGGATACTTTCGGGTGTTAGAAGTTTTCTAGCACGGTAGAGAGAGCCCACCTTCCTTGCAGCGGCCCTGGCAATGCCCTCGATGTAATTGTTCCAACTCATGTTTCCTGTGAACGTTAGGTCAAGGAGCTTGAGAGACGTACTCTCAGATAAAGAGTCGTTGGCCATTGCTATAGGTGGTAGAGAAGGTTTCTTGTAATTATTGAATGAAACCAGTTTTGTCTTGGTGGCATTGAACGTTACCATCCATTTTTGTCCCCATTCCACTACTGATTGGAGGTCATCCTCTAGTGTTTCTGCCATTACTTTAGATATATGTCTCTTTGTTTTCCTGTCGTGCCTGCTATAGAGTGTGGTGTCATCAGCATATATACCCATCTCAGAGGCAATCTTGTCGGGGAGGTCATTTATGAATATCAGGAACAGCAGAGGTCCAAGGATAGATCCTTGGGGCACTCCCGCATTTATATCATATTGTTTAGATGTACGACCGTCGAGGACACCTTGGATTTTTCTCTTATCTAAGAAGGATTTAATTATGTTAAGTATTCTACCAGTGATACCGTAAGATCTAATCTTTCTGAGGAGACCCTCATGCCATACCCTGTCAAAAGCCTTAGATATATCTAGAGCTACCGCTCCGCCCTCTCTCGCTTTGTCCAGTGAATGGTATATGCGTTCAGAGATTACAGTGAGGATGTCTGCCGTGGAACGGGCTTGTCTAAATCAATATTGATGGTCGGTCAGAAGTTTAGCATCTGTAAGGTGCTGGACTAGAGCATGGTTAATTAAGGTCTCAAATATTTTGGCAAAAAGTGGGAGGAGGCTAATAGGGCGATAATTTAATGGGTCAGTTCTTTCGCCAGAATTCTTGAATACTGGTACTACAGAAGCAGTTTTCCAACAGCTCGGAAAGCAAGATTCATTAAAGCATTTGTTGTAGAGTTTGGAGAGAACTGGAGCTACTTCGGCTGAGCACTTTTTTAATAGCACAGCTGGGATGAGGTCGGGTCCACATGCTTTGGAAGTGTCAAGGTTTTTTATGATAGCATGCACCTGAGCAGGGGTGATTTTCAGATCGTCTAGCGTGGCGTCTGTCCGCATAGGAAATTGAGGTAGGGGGTGGTTTAGAGGGTCCAGTGTGGAGTTTGAGGCAAACCGACTGGCAAGCATGTTAGCCTTCTCGGTTGATGAGCAAAGAACCTCGTGATTGTTGGTTAGTGGGGGAATTGTTGATTGCCCATTATTTACTACACTGTTGTAGATTTTCCAGAAGTCACGAGTTCCTAGTTTTTGTGCTTCGATGCGTTTTTTAGTGGTTTCCGTAAATTCCCTCTTAGCTGTCGCTATTTCTTTCTTAATGTTACTTCTAGCTTCTATGTACTTCTGTCTGTTTGAACTGGACTTATGTCGATTAAACCTGCGGAATGCATGCTGCCTTTGAGCAATAGCAGTTGCGCAAGTCGAAGTAAACCATTGGGGAGAGTGGGGCTTGCTATAGAATTTCCGCATGGGAACATGCGCTTCGATTGCAGTTTTGAACCATTCAGTGGTCTCGGTTGCACACTGTTCAGCAGGAAGAGAAAAAATATTTCCCCATGGGGCGTCTCTGATAAGATCTCTGATAGCTTCCCAGTCATGTAACCTACGATGTTCTTCGGGTGTATCTTGACAATGACTCCCATTGGTGAAGGACAGAAAGAATATATTTATATTGTTTTTTAACAAACCAGAGTCGTTAGAATTTAAAGTGCATGATACGTTTGTGAGATGGAAACAGCATCCAGCCGTTTCTACTTTGTTTTTGTTTTTTGGGGTTTTTTTTCAAATCAAAAATATTTTTGGTCTGAATTTTTAGATAAGGAGTTACTGTTTACAGCGTTTTCATTTGGACTATTATTCTCATCAACGTTAATAGTTATATTTTTATTATGTTTGGTCGATATTTGCACATTTGTAATTAATTGACAGAATTTTCTATCACTTTAAAAAAGACTATTAAGCAAGATTTCTTGAATTTCAATTTATTTTTAAGACTCCTTCAACTTAAGCCTTGATTTTTAGATATCTTTTGGAATCAAAATCATGTAATGGATTATGATCAAAATTGGAAGAAAGATTCTAGACATGAGGTTTATTATAATTCTATTTGGATTTTGAGCTTCGTAAGGCGGCATAAATGTGTGTACGACTGTTTTGTTAATTTGGCCTTTCCTGCCACGAGTATTACCCTAGATGAATATGTGTTCAAACGAAATTGAAGTATTTTTCTGCATATTTAGTAACTTCCAATAAAATAAATACCTTCATATATAACACTGAATGAGCTCATTAATTTTAATAATTATAAAACTCTGCGGACTGTCCGAGTGTCCTTGCTTCCATCTTATATATATATATATATATATATATATATATATATATCTATATATATATATATATATGCATATATATATCACTTTTAAATCTAGATTAGACGCCTGCACGATTTTACCATAAGGAATCGTCAGATTCAGTGTTGTAACTTATATGTAAGTTTTTAAATACAGTGCTTAACTTAACGTTTTGGTTTCGATTCTAGCTGATGGCACCCAAGCTTTCTAACTTTTGAAATCACTACTATATATTGGTTACAATATAATGATCAATAGATAATTGGCTCTCTAAATACAAAATCTGCATAAATTTAAGTATCATATTTAAGCATATTTTACGACCGGGCAATGCCTGGTTGTGTACTAGTTAAGAATAAAAACAGCAACATTATATGACTGAAGTAATAGTGATGTGAATGAAACAGAATTGATATTTTTTATTTATTTATATTTTTTTTAAATGAATTTAATTTGGAAAGCTCCCCCAAAGACGGAAGTTCCCCTTACTCAGTTCGAGAAAAGGGAGTCGGACGCAATTCAAAGTTTTCCGACACTTGCAAGCATTAGGTACACAGAAAAGTGAGGTGGAATTACTGATATCTAAACAGATGATAAAGTTTGTGTGCAGGCATTGTAAGAAAATGTAGATGAGGACTCAGATGTGCAGAAAGTATATTTGGATAGCGAAGCTATTGATGCTGTTCAGAAGTTTTATTACCTTGCGAATACATTTGGAGCACAGGGTGGAGCAGGTTGCAGTGTGCTTGCAACAGATATGAGTGCCAGAAGTAAGTTTTGGGAATTTCTGCCATTACTAACCAACATATCATTAAGCAAGGGAAGAATATGTCAGGCATGTGTATACACCGAGAGTTTCCCAACCTTTTTTTGGCGAACGCCCCCTAGAACACTCGGATACCTACTACTGTCACCCTCTCTACATGTAGCCTTACATAATAATGTTAGTAGTAGTAGTAGTAGTAGTAGTAGTAGTAGTAGTATTAGTAGTAGTACATATTTAAATTTAAAATAAATAATTGAATATTCATATAGGTTATTCAACAAAATTCTACTCTGTCGATCGAATGGGAACAGTAACAACAATAAATCAAGTGAGTCAATTAATATATCATAGTATTACTAATACAATAATCAATAAAAATTACTAATACAATAATCAATAAAATCAAAATAATAATCACAGGAATCACCGATCAATGTGCAGATTGTTATTGATGATCATCAATAACTTTTGGAATATTTGGTTCGATATTTGATAGAAAAAAAGTCTGAGATCACCACCTTTCACTACATCCATTCGATTTCTATTCCCAGGACCCATTCGATAGATGAGAAAGATTTGTTGAAAATGTGATTCAGAAATCAATAAGATTCAGGAAACACTAAAGAAAGTTAGTCAACATTATAGGGTATGATTCTTGAATTGATTTGTCCAATTAAAAAATAAGTGTGATGCAATCAATTTCTACATGAATTGTGAATCTCAAAGAAAATGAGTTGAGAAACACGTAGTTATGTTACTAGAAGTTCTCGGTCTTTCACCGCCCACTAAAGAATCTCAGGGACCCTCTATACGATAAATTTAGCCATCAGCCATCTGAAGCCTCGTAACGCCCTCTCCCCCTGGTGGACGGTATGGACCCTGTTGGGAAACTCTGGTATACATAGTTTGAAGATCTATGGAAGTAAACCTGAGGATTGAGAACATGCATTAGATGAAGAGAAATTATATGAAAATGATGTGAGTCTTAAAGGCAGGCTTAGAATTGATGATTTCAGAGAAGTTTTAAATCTGAACAGAGTAAAGAGATGTGTATCTAGCAGGAGACGTCAGTGGTATGACCATGGTGAAAAAAATTGTTGATAGTTCTTAAGCTAGTAAATATAAAATAGTTAAAGTAGCATTGCCATTTGGAAGCGGTAGTCCAAAGAATAAAAGAAAGAGGGATAAATGAAGACCTGGTCAGATGTTCATCCCTCTTTCTCTCAAGTCTATCCTTATCACCTGCTCCGATGTTTTGCATGGTTTTACCCTGTGAGCTGAAACTACTTTTTCAACTGTTCTACAGCTACTAACACTAAAACTGCCATCCATTCTTTCTATATGGCCATACCATTTAAGTCTATTGTTGCTATGGTGTTCAGCTTTAATCTTCCTCTGAAGTCATCATATTATATCCCTCGTATATATTCTATTACTCGGTGGCTTTTCTTTGTAGTTATATTTTTAACTAAACTGAATATCATCATCATCATCATCATCATCATCATCATCATCATCATAATAAATATATTCCATTTCAATGCCTCTGTTCATTCTAAAGAGATAATTGATAATCCCTGTAAGGGTAACATCATGTATAATTGTGACGCAAGGGTTGCACAATCCCCCAACCTCACCTCTCCTGAATCGGCACTGCTTGAGTCCAGTGACAAGTAGCGGCACATACAGCACATGGAATTCCCAAATTGTTACCCTTTTTAGTACTGACCAGGCTCAACGTTGCTTAACTTCGATGATCTGAAGGGGACCAGTGTGTGAACGTGATTATGCCGTATTATTCGATTTAACATCTGTTTTTCATACTCATCTGTGTTCGAAGACGTTTTAAAATTTGACAGTCCTGGATATGACCTTAAACTATGCCCGATGGTTAGGCCCCAGCTTGAGGGCTTTGGGGAGTGTGGAGCCACCCTTTAATTGTCATTGCTCCCAGGTCCACTCTGACCCAGGGTGGTAGTACCTGTAAATAAAAACGGACTTGAAAAAAAAAACAAACAAATATCCTGTTAAAATATTTTTCTTCAAAATCGCTGGATTTGGCATCAAAAAGGGTTGATTTGCCGTACAACAACCTACCAACCAACCTAAAATTTGACTTGCAAAGTAAGCTATCCCCGAGCAAGTCTTTATTTCCCCTTCTTTCTCTCAAATCTATTCTTATCACTCCTTCCTGTGTTCTCCTTGAATCTTCCCCTGAAAACTGATCCTGCTACCTTAACCGTTATACATATACTGACCTAAGATCTTTCATCCATTTGAGCTTTACCTGATCAAGATGAGAGGTTGAGAAGCCTGATTCTACGTCAATAGTATCAAAATGATAAGCATGAGGAAACACGTGATAAGTATTATATGGAAGCTGTCATCACCAAGAATGTAAGAAAAAGAATGAACCAACATGTTAATTTCGTGATATTAACCCATAAATTTATCAGTAATACCATCTTGAAATAGATATCAGACATTTATATCACTTCCAGGTTGCAAGAGATATTAGCACATAAATTTATGTCGGATTTAAAAATGGACATTTGTCCAATTTGCGATGTGCGGACTGTCTCCAGGCGCTTCTATTGTTCTTTCCGTCAACTGCTACCTTTATTCTTCGCCATCCATTCTTTTACCACAGAACTAATTTGTCTCTGACGGGGGAACTGCTTGTTGTTTCGTGCGATGCCCGACAGCCCATTTGCCAAAGCCAAAAAAACTGTTTGCGCCATTTTTCACAGTCTTGGTGATGATTTTGTCCCGCTTGAGATCTTTTCATTCCTCCTCCTGCTCTCCTTTTCTCCTCCTCCCTTCCTTCTTCTCTCCTCCCCCCTCTTCATCCATTACTACCATCTTCCCCTTGTCCACCTTCTTACGCTTCTTCTCGATTTTCTTTTTCAGTAAGCGTTGCTTTCTGGACAGAATTCTTAACAATTTGCTTTATATGGTTTTATATGGTTACAAAAAGAAAAATAAATGTATGGGTCTTTTTTGTCTCTTCATAATCTCTCACTATCTTCCCCTTCCCTCCTCCCTTCTCTTCTATCTCTCCCTCCATCATTCTTTAATATTCTCTCTTTCTGATCATATTTTCATTTTCTTGTTCATGTTCATGTTTTATTCGACATAAAGATTCTCAAGTTCAAATAGATGTAAATGAAGAAACTTTGGAGATTACATCGGCCGAAACCTTGTGAATATAACATTTGAGTGGAAACAATTCAAACGACAATAATCCCCTCAAAAATTCCAAAACATTGTGTTTCTTTTCTCTATCAAACTTACAGTTGAAATTATATTTTCTTCAGTTTGTCAAATGTAAATTATACACTATTTTATTTGCACCTTCACAGTTATTTTGGAAATAACATTTTCTCAAGTTTGTCAGTTAAGTCCGAAAATTTTTTCAACCATCCTTAAGACTGAAATAGTATTTTTATTTGTCTGTCATGTGTAGATCCCAAATACTATTAACATTTGTCTGTCATGTTTAAATCCGAAATGACATTTTCATTTGTCTGTCATGTTTAAATCCGAAATAGCATTTTCATTTGTCTGTCATGTTTAAATCCGAAATAGCATTTTCATTTGTCTGTCATATTTAAATATAACATAGAATTTACATTTGTCTGTCATGTTTAAACCCCAAATAGAATTTACAATTGTATGTCAGGTTAAAATCCAAAATAGTATTTTTATTTGTCATGTTTAAATCCCAAATCAAATTTACAATTGTATGTCAGGTTAAAATCTGAAATAGTATTTTCATTAGTCTCTCATGTTTAAAACTAAGATGACATTTCATTTGTGTCATATTTAAATCCGAAAAGCACATCATTTGTCTGCCATGTTTAAATCCCAAATAGAATTTACATTTGTCTGCCATGTTTAAATCCGAAATTGCATTTTCATTTTCTGTCATGCTAAATCT